>NC_057808.1:276987992-277042225 GCF_018294505.1 Triticum aestivum
CCTCTCTCTCTCTCTCACACACACACACACACACACATCACACACACACTAAGACTCCATCTCACACACACATGCTCTAGGTGGAGCATTTGTTCCTACCACCCTTCATCCAACCTTACCCGTATGATAAACAATCACCTTTATTTACTTGCATAACATGGACAAATTCCACTTTACTTTAGTAGTCAGCAAACTTATCATCTGTACCCTTATAAAGAAACGAGTTGGCGGTGATGGTGTGCCTGCCATCTTGTAATACAGACCGTATGATCTATATCTGAGGATAGAAAGCAAACTATGATAATTTTACAAAAGATACCCGCACCTCTCTCCACATCATTATCTCCCGCAACCTCATTGCTCAGCAATTAAAAAAGGAATAAGTCTCTGGAACAATCTAGCATGCATGGTGGCCGCTGCCGCCTGCCGGCGCCATCCATCCCCATGCCTCCACCCATTCCGACCACCAGTCACCACCACGCTCCACTCCTCCTCGCCTTATCTCTCATCTTTTATTTTTTTGATGACATTCTCGAGATACCAGTTTTCCGATAAAATTCTTGAGATATCATCAGTTTTTACACATGGGATTACTCCTGCATGGGTCAATCACAACAGGTGTTCTGTAAAAAAATGCATATTGATGTTCTGTGCAACGCACGAGAATCTTGCTTGTAATTATATAACACAAATCACGAGCAGGAAGTGACATTTTTTTGACACAACCACGTTAACATGGCCACGTAAATCACTAGCTAAAGTAAATACCATTATACTTATATCCCGATGCAAAAGGTTGAGTACATGTCCGAAGAGTAGAGTCGCACACACGCACTCTGTCTCTCAGAATCTCTCTCTCACACACACCAGTTACGTGACGCCCACTTAAGCAAACACGTATGTTACAATTTGTGCACCCGCGGGTACACGTGATGCTGCGCATTTATTTAAGCCGGAAGGCGAACCCAAACAGTAGCTGCATTCATTCCCATCCCGCCGCCTCTTCTCTGGTCGCCGTCGCCCGGTAGCCATGGGCCGGCCGAAGGTAACAACATACGCCATACTCCCGCCGGAGTGGCGCTTTAATATGGAAATTTTAGTGGTCATGCATGCATCGTTTTGTGCTAGCACTCCTATATAAGGGTTGACCGGTCGCTTCCCGCGGACGTGCGCGGGCGGTGGAAGAGGAAGGAGAAGGGAAGCTGGCTGTGGAGTAACGTTTTTTACCACAATTTCTTAGGAAACTGAGTGCAATAATTGAGTAGTTTTGCAAACTACCAGTACTACACCTAAAACGGTTCAAAACCTATACTCCCTTGCCAGCGCGCGCTTCCCGCGTGAAACGGTCAGCGTCGCCCTGGAGCGTCAGTGCCGCATTAATGCCCGGCCAGAGCGGAGGCGACCTCTCACTGGCGCCAGCTTTGAAGTGGCGCGATGGCCGAGAGAGCGCCGCTTCCTGGTGCACGCGACTGCTCCGCGTCGAGACTAGCCATAGGCCCTGTTTGGATCCATGGGTTAGAGTTAGTTTGAGCTAGTTGGGGCTCAAATAGCCCTAAAGTATCCAAGCATGAGGGTTTAAATTGGAGCAAGTTGCACCGAACCCACCAAAAAAAGCTATCCCACCCAAGAGGTGCTAACTGGAGATAGTTCTCATTGGGACCACTGAAAAATCACTTTTCTCTCTCCATGAAGTGCATTTATTGTAAATCTAACCCTGTCACCCAAACACCTCTTTGGCTACAGTTAGTTCAGGGTTAGTCATGAGTTAGTCTAACCTCTAGCTAAGTTAGAGTATCAAACAGGAGCAGTATAGGACATGCAAGTTGCTCAAAGCATACAGGCAAATTCGTACGTGAAAGGATTTTTTATTTTTGAAAACGGAACGTGAAAGGAACTTTTTTTAGAATGCTCTTGGCATGTCGCTAACATGTGATAGTTAACCGACCTCAATAGACGGCAGAAACGCCAGCCCGCCGCACTTTGATAGAGACGAGGAGGGAGAAGCGATACAGGCTGCTGGATTACTAGAGATAGGTGTCGCACGGAAGCCAAGAAATATGGTGATAGCGTGGGTTAGCCATGTACTAGTATGATGTAACCACACTGGGCTGCCGTGTTTCGTACTCTTCTAGTCCACTTTGGAGATGATTGGTTAATTTTATATCGCTGAATAATATTAAATATTATGAGTGCAGACGCTCCACCACGAGGTTCCTTGCTCCTTCTCGGTCGTCCGGAATCTATGTTCTTCCACTCTATTTTTTAGTGAGCTTTGTTCATCCTTTTGCCAACACGCGAGACATCTAGCATCAAGGTGCACGTGTTATGCAAGGATCGTTCCATCTATATGAAGAACACGTTGGACTGGAACTACGAGACGGACATGTACCCAGGAGTGGACGTACGAACCTGAGTAATGTAGCGCAGTAAGTGAAGTAGAAAGGCACAAATGGTATGAACATGCGTGGCATATAGGGTGTGTTTGGTTGCGTTCTCGTCTCAGCATAGTTGTTCCCTCTTCATGCATGCTCAACTCAACACCCCTCTTCATGCATGCTCTCTTCATGCATGCTTCTAGTGTATTTGTGCTAAACTAGTGTGGACTCGTGCACCCTCCATACACTCTACCAAACACCCAAAAGTAGGTCGAGAAGGGAACTCTTGGGCGACATTTGTCTCTTACTACGTACTACCACTAAATGTTGTACGTGCAATGCACGGTGATGTTATGGAGTATGTGCCTAAGTACTCTACTACTACTATATTAGTTGGAGGCACATATTAACTTTTATATTAGTTTACGTGTATGCCCCGAGACCTTCCAACTAGACGTGTCTTTCTCTCCAGGTCGCACTTTGTATCGTTCATACCACTAACTACTACTACGTGTGGTCTCCGACCCAGAAGCGGAAGAAGTGGAGACGCTCTACCACGCTGTTTTTTACGCTGGGCTCTACCACGCTGTTCATGTCCCACTCCTTTCGCTGACGTGTGGGACATCCAGCACGTGCCGTGTTTGGCACCCTTCGTCGTAAGAGTTGAAACGCTAGCATTCATATGAAATAAAAAATAATTATAAATCGGCAGTGATACTATTTTTTTGCGAACCAATCAGCAGTGATACTATACCACGCGGTTTCCTTGCTCCTCGATATCGAAAAGAATACTTCCGTTCGCCAACATGTGGGACGTCGACCATCCTGGTCCACTTGCCATGCACACAGAACTCCAAGGGAGAGTCACCCAGGTCGTCGCGCCGCAGTAACAATGACTAATGAGCCGTCAAATCATAGGCCCACTTCCCACTTTGAAGTTGCTCGGACGAAGGAACCATCATGACTTCGTTGAATTCCGCTTCTTGAAGAAAACTACTGTACCAGCAGTACTGCTAGCTACAGTAGTTACTCCAACAGAGGCCTCCTTTCGTTCATAGGATAGGAATATGAAAATCATAGGAAGTGAGATGACATGCATCTCAATTCCTATAGAGAAAGAGATGCCATTTGATGCTTAGAATAGGAATTTTTCCATTTAGTCTAGGATAATGTACTGGTAATTTGCTCCAAAAACTACAGTAGTAACTAGTAGTATTGGTACATGCTCGTACTCAGACACAGACACACACACTAACTACTAGTACTACTACTTCTCACATGCTGGCCAGACGCCTTCGTTCTCCTTCCCGGCTTTGTCGGCGACACCCCACCATGCTTGGATCTCCGCCGACCTCTCCGCAGCAGCGCGTGCGTCCTTTTCTTTCTTGCGGTGGCGGGCCTCTCTTTTCTTGAGCGCTTTCTGACTTTTCTGCTCCTTCTGTGCGGCTTTGGCCGCCTCTTGCTCTACCGCCCATTCGGCCTTGGCATCTTCAAATTCCTCCCACATAGTTGTGAGGTCGCGAGCGGCAATGAACTCGGCACGGCGGGATGCCATCGCTTCCCTACCATTTTGTGTGCGGTCGTGGGCGGCGAGGAACTCGGCGCGGCGGGATGCCATCGCTGCCTTACCGGTTAGTGTGCGGCGCGGTGGCATGAACGACGCTTGGTGAGAGCTCTGGGGTGGAGTGGCCGGACAACTGTATAGTGCATTGGTTTGTCAAGAGCTCAAGGACAGAAGACAAAGCAAATTTGGATTCCCCTTCAATCCTGGTCATTTATTACCGAGTAAAATGCATTGGCGGTCATCGAACTTGTCTTGATAGCTCACTTTGATCATTGTATACGAGATATGGTGATTATACGGTCACTGGCTCAGCGTATAGCTCCGTATTTGTCTGGTTGACCAGTCAAACAGTCTGCATGCGCCTCATCAGCTCGTGTTCTTTATCTATCTACGCGGGCCTACCTGTCAATGGAGAAAGAAATACTGTAAAAACCAAAATTATGCGTATGTGGGGAATCAAACCACGGACTCGTCGCTGCAACGCACCCTCGTCAGCCAAATGAAAATGAAATAATTCGCGTCAGACACTCACGCTCACGCTGTCAAAGCATGCTAATGCATGAACGTCGCCCTCTAAATCAAAGTCCTGCTCATGGCGCAACGCAAACGGCGAGCCCATCACCTGCGCGCCCCGGCGATGCTTGGCATTATTGTGTAGACGTTTGATGGAGGCCTACGCGAACGCCGAGCATGTATTCACCTGGCTCAACACCAACGGTCATACTCGGACCGCCTTGCTCATGTATATCGTCCATCACAACGACAATCTATAAAACAACCTAAGCTAGAGAGGGTACTATGGTAGTATGGTATGGAGTATGTACTATCGTGAGCGACCGATCTTAGTGCCACTGCACACCGAAACCCCTTCCATCGCTAGCGCGCGCTTCCCTCCTGAAACGGTCACCATCTCTCCAGAATGTCAATGCCGCATTCACCGGACTTAACTGCAGGTGCAATTGGTGTGTCACTGACATGCGGGCCAGATGCCCGTTGGGCCCACATGTCAGTAACCCAAACGCATCTGCAGTTAAGTCACTGAAGCAGCGTTCGCATTCATGCCCGACGAACCTACTCCGGCGCCAGTTGTCCATCCGTCTGCCGCGGCTCATTGCCATTCGCCCGCTATATTAACTTGAGCCCCAGCTCCCAGCCATAGCCAAAGACCCACACTTATTCTCCTCCGGTCCCTTCCTTCTGTTGGTACCACTTCAACCATGGCCTCCTGGCGCTCCGAAGCTCTCTTGGACGTACTGTCGCAGGAGCAGACGAGGGACATCAGCGGCTCCGCTCCGGGCGCGCTCCAAAGCTCTCTTCGATGTACTGTCGCAGGAGCAAACGAAGGAGATCGCCGGCACCCCCCCGGCCGCCCTCCGCCGCCACGACCACGAAGCCTGCGTGCGTGCGCGGGCGTAGCTGGCAGCGAGGAAGAGTAGTACACAGTAGGTCGCCACCGCTCTGGAGGAGGAGGTTATCGAGGCGGATGAGGAGGAGGCAAAGGCAATGGCCGGCTTTCTCGGGTTCATGGCCAGACATGGTGGTCGGGCGCCGGCGATCGTTTAGATTAGGTTTACAGTAGGTTTTAGTACGGTTTGTGCGAAATATGTAATGAATTTCGTCCAATTTGTAGGAAAAGTTTTCGAAATGTAATGAATTTCATCCGGTTAATTTGAAATTTGCTTTGTTTGCACGAATTTCGTCCGGTTAGTTCATATAGTTGTCAAAAGGTATGCGGGCAGCATCGGATGGCATCCATCAGTGTCCTCGGACAGATGCCGGTGTAAATTTGTGGGCCAGCGCTGGAGATGCCCTAACTATCATGCTATAATCGCTAACAATCCTCCATTATTTGGCAGGGAACAGTTATCCCTCGATCAAAATCAGATCCGCGGTGTTTTGCACTCCTCCCGCCTAAGAGTGTAAACTCTTGCTTACATAAAAATGGAGCAAGTGGACGGCACTGTAGCACGTCATATCACTCGAACTAGCCCGCCTAACGAGCGGGAAAGCACCGCCCTCGTCATTTTGTTCTGGATTTCTATGGATCGATCGCGCGAAAATGTTACGCTTCGCAAGTTCTAAAGGAAAAGGCGGCACACTTACGACTCGTACGCGTCGCAACCCCGACACTCCGGCTCGCACGCCGCTCACCAGAGGGGACACGCGTTGTCTTGCAATTTCACTGAGATGTGGGACCGTAATTGAATAAACTGTCGATAGCTGAAATCTAATCGCTCGGCGGGCGTCGGCTGAGAAGAGAGAAACGGGGGAGGGAGAAGAGATCGCCCGCCCGCCGCGCACGGACTCCAAGAAATATATGGTGATAATGTGAGGTGGGCCATGCTGGAGTCTGGACCGCTTCCGGAGCCCGCTCTCACCGCCCTGGCCCCTCAAGACGCCAGCTGCCCGCCGCATGCATGCATAGCAAGTAGTACTCCTTATGTGGAGGAGAGAGAGGCATTGACAAAGTCAAGGAGTGGGCTCTGCAAGAGCCCGTCTCTACACGTGCTCCTAGGTATAAAAAAATAATTCTAAAAAAGGCATAAAAAACAATTGTGTCTTAAAAAAAGAAAGGTAAAAAACATTTGAGAGGAAATAGATAGAGAGAAAGTGAGAAAAAGCTGTAACCTGGGCATTACATGAGGAAGGAGGGAGTGGTGCACATGCCTAGTTCACTGGGCTGTCGTGTTTCACACTCCTCCGTCGTAACAGTGGAGACAATAGCTTTCATCAAAAATAAACAATGAATACTCGTTGCTCGTCCTCTATATCGGAAAGAATACTTTCATTCGCCGACATGTGGGACGTCGACCATCCTGGTCCACCTGCCATGCACAAAATTATCCTGGTCTACCCCGGTCGTATCGCAGGCCCAACCTTTCCCACTGTAAGTTGTTCGGACGAAGGAACCATCATGACTTCGTTGAATTCCGCTTCTTCAAGGAAACTTACTGTACCCGCAATACTGCTACCACACGCGAAGACTGGACGACACTGTACCACGTCATATCACTGAAACCCACTAGGCCAAACTAGCCCGCCTAGGTCATCTACTATTTTGGAACGGAGGGAGTACATCTCTGCACTGCTATGATTTTGTGTTGCACGTTCTCTGTACTTTTGCTACGATTTTCCTACCCTATGAACCAAATGAGGCCTGAATGTATGTCGACTATTGTCTGATCGATCGCTAAGCCTACAATTTTAGGAGCTAGGGCTATTGGTCGATCGACGAGGGATAAGTATAAGTGTACCACGAGCTCATCAGCCCCAACGTTTCTCTTCGGTGAGTGTTTTGCAAGTACTATAGCTCGCACAGTAGCTAGCCTACTAACACCAAGAATCATCAAACAAGCCCTGCTGATATGATAAACAGTTCAAACTTACATCTAAGCATGCCATATATTACATCAAAAGCTGGTGAGGATACATCTGTTTCCATAACTCGGAGAGGGTTCGCATGATTCATCGCATGATTCACTATCAAACAAAAGTAGCAAGATCCGCCCACACAAGACAGTGCACTAGCCCTAAGATGGTTTGATAACACGCATCGTTCTGGTAATTAAACACAGGGCAATGCAAACTACCCTGAAGGATTAGCGCGACCAACTATTTCTTGTCATCGATCTTTCGGGCAATGACCACAGCACGGACAGCGGCATGGGAATCGATTTCTTGGGTGATGTCCATAGGACTGACCGCGACATCGGAATCGATCTCTGGGGCGATGTCCACAGGATGGACAGCGGCATCGGAATCGATCTGCGGGGCGATGCCAACAGGACCGGCCACGACATCGGAATCATCAAGGACGTCCACCGGCACCTGCACAACCCTAACATATTAGCAAGCACATTGCAAATAATCAAAAACCACAACTATGGTAATAAGCCATTATTTTTTACCTTGTGCAGCTCACCGGGGGATCTCATCCCTCCGGGGGCCATCTCCTCGTCCTCGATGGGGGCCATCACCTTGCCAGGGGAATACTGCTTCTCAACGGCGACTATCTCCTCGAACTCGGTCTTGAGCCTCACATAGGTGGCAATCAGAGTTCCTAGGGTAGGCACGGTGGGGCCCTTTGTGTTCTTCCAACTTTCTTTGAGGAGTTCGTCCTCCAACGTCCTCAACTCTTTGGCCAGTGCTTGTTTCTTGGAGTTCTTCGTCTCCATGGGTTGGCCCGCCAACATGGTCAACTCGTTGGTCGGTGCTCGCTTCCTGGAGATCGCTGTCTCCAGTGGGTTGTCCGCCGGCAACTCTTTGCCTAGTGCTCCAGGATCCATCAATGAACTGACAAACAAAAAGCAATCGAAAGGAAACCACAATCGCAATGAAAACGGGAAAAGAATAGGATGTGAGAATTGGTCGGTGCTTCGCAAAAAGAAGATTCTTGGAATGAAAATATAGCAGCATAACTGATTCGCCCACCTTTCCTTCGTCGGTACAGAAGAAAAATGGTAGAAGTGAGTAGCCTGGAGTGAGGTTTTCTTCAAGAAAGGGAAGAAAGGGCTTGAACGAGCGTTCCAGTGAAATGATGGTTGCTTCGTCCAGTCCAACTTGGAGGCCACCTTACCACTGCTGGTAAAGGTGTGGGTTTTGTGATATGACGGGTCATGACGGCCACACCGGGGTGACAGGTGAGTCTTGACTGTAGCACCTCGCTGTGATTTGGTGGATGGCACGCGGGCCCGGATGCTTTGAAATGTCCCGCATGTAGATAGAGCGGCTAGTCATATAGGAGTGCTCAATATTGTGCACCGCGACCAAGGCGGAGAGGAAAACGAGAGAACTACGTAATTAATGCATGAGTTTAATTAGGGTAGTTTTGTAAAGTACGAGATACATTCCTCCAATCGGAAAATGCCTTGGTTCATGAGATTTGAGATTTGAGCCCTATAAACCGGAAGGGAGGGAGTACTGCACACGGTGTAGTCTAGTCACTTGTTGAAATCTCTAGAAAGGCAAATGCTCCTTTCCGGTTTATAGGGTTGTACTACTCCCTCCGTCACACCATGCGAGCGTTCGCAACTGCCACGTTCGGGTTGCGCTTGGCTCTTCGCCTCTTCGAGAAGACGAACAATGATGTTACTCCTACTTCTACAGTATCAAATCCACTGCTGCATGTCCATCCACCTTGTGCGGGAGGGATAGCGTGTAGCGAAAGCTTCTACTTACTGCTCCTACCTTTGCGTCTATGACAGGTGGGCCCAACAGGTGGTTGGCCCTCCTGTCATGCAGCCAAAGGCAGGTGCAGTTAAGGCACCGAAGCTCAGTCCGCGAGGGAGAGGGCGTTGTAGGGGCTGTCTGGATTGTGACTATCTTTGCCATATGTTGCCACATGATTTTAGCCACACTTGCCACACTTGCCTTAGTTGAGTTGCTCAAATTGTTAGCCACACTTTGGCTTGCCTAAGGGAATCTTGCCACACTTTTTGTGTCTATGACATGTGGGGTTCATTGCTCATAAAAAAAATCTTGCCTTAGGTGTGGCTAGAACCAAACACCTATCTAACTTGGTCAAAGTTGCCTAAGGTTAGGTGTGGAAAAGTGTGGCAAGGTGTGGCTAGAAACCAAACAGCACTGTAGTAATCAAATTTCTCGGTCTTGTACGAGTTGACGCGACACATCAAAGCACTGCACTCGATATAAGTCTTTTTACACATTTCAAATGGGCTACTTCGTATGCAGGAGTAGACATATTCTGCTTCGCATGTAGTCACTTGTTGCAATCTCTAAAAAGACTTATATTTGGAAACGGAGGGAGTACAACGCATGCATGCATGCCGTGACTTTCCTTTTGATAATTGCATGTGTTGATTTGATGAACCTTGCCAAATTTTGACTATAAATTTAACTAACAAAATTTTCATGCATGTCACAAAAAATTACGGGGCTGTTTGGATTGTGACTATGTTTGTCTTATGTTGCCACATTATTTTTCCCACACTTGCCACACTGGCCTAACCTGAGTTGCTCAACTTGTTAGACACACTTTGGCTTGCCTAAGGGAATCTTGCCACAATTTTTGTGTCTATGACATGTGGGGTTCACTGCTAATAAAAAAATTCTTGTCTTAGGTGTGGCTAATAAAAAAGACTTATATTTAGGAACGGAGGGAGTAGAAAATATAAATAATAATGCATGTTGGGGCAACCCACGTTTCCGCTAATTTTAGCCGTGGGCTTGTTCACAATTTTTACGAGGGCGTGGTTGTTCATTTAGTGGAGGGACTTGTAGTACCAGACTTGAATGATACAAAGTGCGACCTGGCACACCGTAACACCACTTGGAACAAGCGGGTAGCTATCTCAAAAAACAATCAACAACTAAAAAAACCGTGACCTGGCATGTAGTAGTACACAATTTTAAATGATTGTTTTGATGGAGTGAAAAAGGAAAACTACCCCACTACGTATATATAGGTCGGAGCCTCCGCGCTTGCTTGCTAGGGTTGCTCTATTCACACACTCTCATCCTCTCCAGATCTAAACAAGATAGGGGTAGTAACACTGTCTTTCTCCCTTCAAAAAACACCGGCTTTCTATCCTCACTGCTGGTTACAGATCCGGACGTATCCCCCTCCGCCGGTGAAGGGGAGGAGGGGCAGCGTTTAGGCCGTCGTCGACAACGAGGGAGGAGACCCACTGCCGGCCGCACCGTTATCTCTGGCCGAGCGCCGGCGCGGGAGGTCCTCTGATCCCTTCGTCATTGTCTGTGGGCGGATCCGGCCTCCCGCCGCCCACCTATCCACATCCCGACGACCTTCAGGTATATCTTCGTTCGAAACCGCCTTAGCTCTACTTCCCCAGCTCGCTACGTCACTGCATGTGCATCATTTTCTACCTCTCAGCCCCTCTCGATCGGATGGTCCAACGTCACATTTTTTTCTTATATTGTTAGAGGTAAAGCTACTTCATGGAGTCGAATCTTGTACTCCTTCCGTCCGAAAATACTTGCCATTGAAATGGATGTATCTAGTTGTATTTTAGTTCTAGACACATCCATTTTGATGACAAGTAATTCCGGACGGAGGGAGTACTTGGTTCAAACAAGAAATAAAGTGGGGGTGGGGGAATTTAGTATGTACATCGGACTTGTTACAAACAGGAAGGAAAGGGGGTGAAAGTAGTACAGACTGGTCATCCTACCGGTCTCTTGGTCGAAAAGGGAAATATAGGGGTAACGCTATACACAGTGGTATGACCAGGACTAGATTTGCTATCCACATATTGGAGTAGGTGGCTAGAGTGAACAAAAATGGGACCAACCCAGATATGTTTCTTGGATGTTTGTTTCTCGGGGCAACAAACTATGAATCACCACTTTATGCCCCTGTTTACGTACATGGTGCTGGACTGCTAGTGCACCCACTGTTCCATGCCCTTATACCAAATATTTAGGCTCCGTTCGGAATAAAGGGGCAGAAAACATAGGTCTTGATGAAGATAGAGGAATAGGAAAGGAATGTAGGTATAAAACTATGGAACAGCGAACCGGAGGAAACTCTCAAGAGAATGTGTTCGGATGGACTACGAAATGTACAGATTTGGTTTTTTAGATTAGCATGCTTGGCAGTATGAGATGCTATTTGTTTATTCAGCTGCACAGTGACTACTCTTGTCCTCACCTCACGTACCACACATAGGTTGATTTTTTATTCTGGCAACACAGCACAGCAACCTGTCTAACGCATGGCAGCGAGCGCCTGCCTCGGGCTTCCGCCCAAAAAATGAGCAGCGCGTGGATGTTTCTAATCCTATGGAATCAGTACTACCAGACCAGCTTTCCTATGAAACACTATTCACCTTTCCCGTGTTTCGAACGGTTGGAAGGGAAAGAATACCATAGGAATTGTGTTCCTACGAAAATCCTGCACCAAACCTGTGAACCGAACGCAGCCTTAGCTGTTCTTAATCTAATGTCCCTAGTAAAAATGAAGCCATGCCACTGTTATAAGCCATGACAAGTTTAGCCAAATGTTTTTTCCTGTAATTGTTTGAGACTCTGACTGTTTCCTCTGTGCCTTTTTGTGCAAACAGGGATATCCAATTCACCTGGTTGCTGTTGTGACCTTTTGGTGCACTGCACAAAACCCTTCTTAAAAGAAGTGACTTTTGTGCTGTTTAGCTGGAATGTCAGAATGGAACAGTTGGTTCATTTTGGTGGAACTGCACAAAGGGAGATCTGTGTTCCAATCCTCATCATCCATATTGGCGCCATAACCTTCCTTTAGGTAAGAATGATATTTAATGCATGTGTTCATCTCTATTTTCCGACTGCCATGAGAAAATAATGCTGTTTTTTACTAGTACACTTGTACTCCCTCACTGACAAAACCAATTCTGAATTAGAAGGCCAATCATGTACTTGGTTTCACCAACTGGTGAGGAGAAAGAGAAACAGAGCATGAAGAGGAAGAAGAATAAACAGTGCCAAGGCGATCTTGCTGAAGCCAGAGGCCTCAGTCGAGGCCATTCAAGGGCTCCGGCAACGACTACCTTACATGTGAGACGATCCTCCAGGGAGCCCTTCCACTTCTGCTGTCTCACTTAATTAATTAGGAGTACTTAAGTACCACTAATTTATTACTGCCTAATTTTCCTGTTGGAGTTAAACAAATCTTTAGTAGGACCCTATGCTGAATCATGTACGTGTGTATGTTTGTCTATGGAGGTGAATCATGTGGTGGAGCAGGGAGGGAATATTATTAGTGTCATGACATAATAGTGCTATTGTTTTGCATGTCAATTTATTGCCATTGGTTCAATGAGGCAATGTTTTGAGTATTGTCCATCATGAATTTGATGCTACTGTTTGAGTAATATGCTAATGTCTTCCTATCCTTTCTCACTAAGCTAATGAAGGTTTCACCTTGTTCCTACTTGTGCAAACAGGGATCATGTTGTGCCAATGATACATTTTAGTGGAACTACACAATACAATACAATGAACTGTATCCCAGCCAGTGCTTTAACTCTGCTGGAAGTTCTTGATAATCTTTCGATATAATCTCAGCACTGGTAAACAAGAGTGATTTCAACCATACATTTGAAGTGCAGAAAAATATATACTATTGTGTGATTCCAGTGAGTGCTTTATCATCTCTTATGGGACTACATGAATAAGTTTTTTTCTCAGGTTGGTACGGGCCTAAGGCCTTCATCCATATTAGTTTGCTGTCATCTCTATTTGTATCGTGCTACTGTCATGAGAAACTCCTTTATCTTTGCACATTAAAGTTTTGCAACCTATGATAAATGGCAATGCTTTGAGTGTTGAGTTGAACTAATTGGCACTGATTAAATAAACTAATACCTCTCTGTAAGCAAGACTACTATGTTGCTAACATTACCCATTAAGATAATGAGGGTGCTTCTATTTGTTAGTGTATGTTTCATCAACTAGTCCCACTATTATAGTAATCTCACTCTCTCAATATATGTGCCAACAGGGATGCTCGATTTTGGTGGAACTGCACAAAAACTTTGGGTGCTTCATTGCCTCGACAGCTTCCGTCCTTTCCTGTCAGTCGCTAATCTCCGCTTGCTTTCTTCCTTTGCTGTCAGTCGCTTGGCTTATCTCGGCTTCCAGTCAAAGGAAATAGTAATTGATATGCTACCTCACACAGGTTGGTACTGGTCTTTATCCTGATTATTGTGCCTGTCATATGTATTGGTAATTTGGTATTGTGCTACTATTTGCCGATTTCATAAAGGAGTAATTTGGAGCCTGAACTCGCAGGCAAATCATTACATCGGGTGATTTCAGTAGAACCGCACAAAATGATCAGATGGACAGGTACTTATGTTGCTGCTATGTACTCCAAAGTTCACTCAGACAAGCATCGATGTTGACAAGAAATGCCTATATTCATTCGAGTATCAACCGGCGTCAATCAATTGTCAAACTCCAAGTATTAGGAGAGTGAACGCCAAAAATATTGCTTGGTGCATAGCCCAGAAAAACGCAGTCCAGTCTTTGGTCCCAACTTGTGCCTTTTGGTTATCGACACATATGGTAGCGAACTATATGGCATGGAGTCTAAAGATTCCAGACAAGTTGGTTGACGCGTATATTCATCTAGCACTTAATCAGTCTACACGCCAAGGATGCTCCATTTCAGTTGAACTGCACAAAAAATTTGGGTGGTTCATTTTCTCAACCGCCTCCTTTCTCGTCTGCAATGTAGAATTTTGGCGAGATACAGGACCAAGATGAGCCAGTAAACTAGTTGGATGAAAGTAGTGGCCAAGTTGCTCAAACCTCCCTCGGCATGAGGCCACTATTTGAGGATAAACCTACAAGCAAAGTTCAGATTGTTTGTGCTGCCTCTTATGTACTCGAAAGTTTACTCGTACAAGAACTAATTTTAGCAAGAAGTACCTCCGATTGAACACCATTTACCAGTCTGTACCCTAGGTAATTAAAGTTTGTCCATGGATCATATTGGCTGTGATCTCAATCATTTGGATGCATAAACATACTGAACATGTGTATATCTGAATATTTTTGTGAATTATGTATGAATATTGTCGTGTGATCTATCAATCATTTGGATGCATAGATATGCTGAGCTTGTGTATTTATGAATCTTTTGAGTTGTTGATAGTGAATGTTGGCTATGAATATGAACGTGTCCTGTGAACCTGAGTTTGATATGAATGTTTACCTTTTCTGTCGTATTTGTGTGTGAACTTCTTAGTATGCCTACTGTGGGGTATAAAACGCAGGTCTCTTATAAAAGTAATGATGTGTCCAATTTATGTTTTCCCTTCTAACCACATTATATATATTTATATTATTACTATTATCGTATATTTTATAGAGACTTATATATACATTATAAAAACATCCCACGTGTTATTAACTTATAAAAGTAAATGTTTAACGGAAGTTGGCAAGGAAAATCCTGGTTGTTTTTGACTCACAGGCAAGGAAAATCCTGGTGATTGCGTACAAAAGCTTGCGAAGGTTTTAAGGACCAATTTAATAATAACGCGCTCATTCTTATTTTGAGAAATAACTCGCTAATTTCTTAATTATATATATAAAAAATGTGCCTCTCCGGTTTATTCTTTGATATTAATTTCTCCTTCTAACATAACATTATATATATAATGAGCCCACCTAATACGTGTATTTCAAGGAAGTGCAAATGGGCTGGGATTTCTTAGAAAATATAAATGGGCATGATTGACGCGAAATTATTTGTTCACCCAGCCCAGCAAATGGACTGTACATTCTAGAAAACATGGGTCAAATATATGCCACATTTTTGTAGGCTGACATGTAGGCCAATAGGTCGAAGCCTACGCAGGGCGTTGTCAACTTGGTCAACAAATGATTGTGTCATCCACATCCATTGGATTTATATCCAACGGCCGGCATGCACCTTCAATCTCTCGTCTTCTTCCTCCAGCGTCGCCGGGACCGCCTGGTCCGGCCTCCGGCGGCTAGCGGCTCTGCTTAGCACGCATCGCTGCGAAGCGCTACCCCACCGCCGGCCAGGCTATCCCTCCACCCCTCGACACCTCCTGTTATTCTCCACAGACTACAGCCCCACGCCGCAACAGAACCAGTTATAACCCTTCTCCTCCTCTCAATCTGCAACTCCACTACCGCGTTTTCCCATCTCCGAGTCGTTCCCGTCCGGGGCCTCGCCATCGTCCATCGCCTCGCTGCGTTCGGTGCAGCGTGGTCAACAAATGAGAGTCATCGGAAGAGGACTGTACGTGGAGAGCCTGACGGCTAGGACCCACGAGGTCCATGGTCGCACGCAAGGAAAGTTCCTCCTTATTAAGCTGAAAAAAAATGTTTCCTCCACCTGACAGCTGGGACCCACCGGCTGTATCTTCGCATGGAAGGAAGTGCCTCCTTGTTTTGCGAAAAAATTGTTCATCCCGTTGACAGCTGGGACCCGTCAGATTTGGTGACTGACTTGTGGGCCTACTAAGCGGACGTGTACGCACGGCTTTGTCAACTTAATCAACAAATGATTCTAGCAGCTGGACCGTTGGATGTTAATCCAACAGCCGTGCTCCTTCTTCAACCTCTGTTCTTGCTCCTGTCTCCCATGGGCGGCACCGCGGCTGTGCTGCCGCGCACCCGAACCAGTCAAGTTTCCCACTCCTCTCCATCTGCGACTCCACTGCCCCGTCTTCCCCATCTCCGGGTAGTTCCAGTCTGGGTGCGCTCGGCACGGTGTGGTCAACGCGGTCAACAACCGAGAGTCATCGGAAGATGACTGTACGTGAGAGGCTGACAGTGGGGACGCACCACGCCGATGGACGCATGCATGCAACGGAACGCGGCGAGGTCAACGTGGTCAAGGAACGACTTCCATCGGAAGTATACTGTACGTGGAGAGTCTCAGCTGGGTCCACGGCCGCAGCAAGTAAGTGCCTCCTTATTACGCGGAAAATAATGATTCTTCCAACTGACAGCAGGGACCCATTGGACGGGCCACTGTATTTTGCGAAAAAACGTTTGCCCCTGACTACTGGGACCCACCTGACGGGCCACCGTATTTCGCGAAAAAAACGTTCCCCCCGCTGTCAGCTCGGACCCACCGGAAGTTCCTCCTTATTACGCACAAAAAAGAATACTCCCCTGGCTAGCTGGGACCCACCTTGGTGGGAGGCTGACTTGTGGGCCTACTAAGTTGACGGGGACGAAGGGCTTTGTCAACTTAGTCAATATGAACGATTCTAGCTCCAGTGACCGTACGATGTCCATCCAACGGCCGTAGTGCTTCTTCAACCTCTGGTCTTCTTGCTCCAGCCGCCCAAAGCAGCGCCGGTCGTGCCGCATGCTCCTGACTCCAGTGGCCGGCTGTGCTGCCGCAGAGGCCTCACCGCCCCCTACTATTCCCACCGCTGGCCAGGCCCTGCGGCGACGTCAGCCTCACACCGCAGTCGAACCAGTGAACCCTCGTACTCCTCTCCGCGCGGGCTTCCACTGCCGCGTCTTCCCCGGCTCCGGGTCGTCCCCTTCCTAGGCCTCGCCGTCGTCCACCGCCGTGGTGCTCTCCGCGCAGCGTGGTCAACGTGGTCAAGGAACGACTTCCATCCGGAAGAGTACTGTACGTGGAGAGGGTGACAGCTGGGTCCACGGCCACAACCCAGTTTTTTTGTGATTTGCCAAGTAAGTCGCTTTGTCAGGCCTGTTGGGCTACAAATCTTTCAAGACGAGGAGAGCTTTCATTCGGCTCGCCGAGAAAATGGCCCATCAGTAATGAGAAATGGGCTATACATTTTTAAAACACATCAAACCGGCAATTACTTTCAAATATCTTTTTTTCATTTCGAGATTTTAAATTACGTTAATTTTTATGCGTGGAGAATTTGTTGGATTTTATATTGATATACATTTATTTTTAAAGTCAGTTTGAATGTGAGTCGAAATTCCGGGATTAAAAACAGTTCGGACCGCACCGAAATATGCAAAATTTCGTATAATTTTTTAACCGTGGCCACAATATGGGCTGTAATGCTAACAAAAAGAATATGGGCTCCAAAAAAAACCTTAATAATTAGCAAATGGGCTGTAAATTATTAGAAATAATGGCAGATGGGCTATATGCTGTTTTCCACAGATTTGAGGCTTTCCTAAAAAAAAGGTTGACGCACAAGCAGTGACTGTTGTATGGCCATCCAACGGCCGTCGTGCTTCTTCAATCTCTGCTCTTCCTGCTCCAGCCGCTCAAACAAGCGCCGGCGGGACTGCCTGCTCCCTCCTCCCCGCGGCCGGCTCTGCTGCCACGCAGGCCTCACCGCCCCACCGTACTCCCATCGCTGGCCTAGCCATCCCTCTACTCACCCACACCTACTGTTATTCTCCGGCGACGGCAGACGAACCAGTAAACCCTCGTACAGTCGTACTCCCCTCCGCGTGGGAAACAACTGCCGAGTCTTCCCTGCCTCAGTGTTGTTCCCTTCCTAGGCCTCGCCGTCGTCCACCGCCCTGGTGCTCTCGGCACGGCCTGGTCAACATGGTCAACGACCGACATGCATCTGAAGGGGACTGTACGTGGAGAGGCCGACAGCTGGGTCCACGGCCGCACGCAAGGAAATGCCTCCTTATTACGCGCAAAATAATGATTCCTCCACCTGACATCAGGGACCCACCGAAAGGGCCTCTGTATTTCGCGAAAAAAACGTTACCGCCGCTGACAGCTCGGACCCACCAGCTATATCTTTGCACGCAAGGAAGTGCCTCCTTATTACGCACAAAAAAATGAATACTCCCCCTGTTAGCTGGGACCCAGTATAGTGGCAGGCTGACTTGTGGGCCTACTAAGTTGATGGGGAAGGAGGGCTTTGTCAACTTAGTCAATATGCACGATTCTAGCTCCAGTGACCGTACGATGTCCATCCAACGGCCGTAGTGCTTCTTCAACCTCTGGTCTTCTTGCTCCAGCCGCCCAAACCAGCGCCGGTCGTGCCTCGTGCTCCTGCCTCCCGTGGCCGGCTGCGATGCGGCGGAGGCCTCACCGCCCCTACTACTCCCACCACTGGCCAGGCCATCCCTCTACTCACCCACACCCCCTGTTATTCGGCGGCGACGGTAGCCTCACACCGCAGTGAACCAGTGAACCCTCGTACTCCTCTACGCGTGGGCATCCACTGCCGCGTCTTACTCGGCTCCGCGTCGTCCCCTTCCTAGGCCTCGCCGTCGTCCACCGCCCTGGTGCTCTCGGCGCGTGGTCAATGTGGTCAAGGAACGGCTTCCATCGGACGTAGACTGTACGTGGAGAGGCTGACAGCTGGGTCCACGGCCGCAGCAAGGAAGTGCCTCCTTATTACGTGCAAAATAATTATTCCTCCACCTGACAGCGGGGACCCACTGGACGGGCCACCGTATTTCGCGAAAAAATGTTTGCCCCTGACTGCTGGGACCCACCAGCTACATCTTCGCACGCAAGGAAGTGCGTCCGGGCAAAAAAAAAACGATTCACCCCCCTGGCTGCTGGGACCCACCAGCTACATTTTCGCAGGCAAGGAAGTGCCTGACAGTCGGGACCCACCTGGTCGAAGCGTACGTATCGTTGTCATTCTGGTCGCGAACATGTATGTACATATATACTGGTGGATGTAGAGGCGCGCACGTGTCGTAGTAGAGGCGCGTACGTGTCGTAGTAGAGGCGCGCACGTAGCATGTACACGTACGTACATCAGCCAGGGTACAAGAAAGAAAATACGGCCACGTATGTGTACATACGGGCGGGGTCTCGAATGCCTACTCGCGCATACGTACGGCCAGGGCTCGTGTACATGGCTGGGTCGGAACGGAGAAACAACGTCGTCGTCGTGTTCATGGTGAGGCAACGAAATGCGTTGTGTTCATGGGAAGGCAAAGGAATGCGTCGTGTTCATCGGGAGGCAACGGAACGCGTGGGAGCCAACCAGCTGGGTCGGAACGGAATGCGTGGTCGTGTTCATCGGGAGGGCTTGGACGGAACAGGCAATGGAAACGAGGCCTGGCGTACCGCACAACGCAGGAAATTGACCTCCTATGTTCGGAACGGGGTCCTATTGATCGGGAGGGGTGTGGCGTACCGCAAAACGGAGGAAACGGACCTCCTACGGTCGAAACGGGGGTCCTGTTGATCGGTAGGGGTGTGGCGTACCACAAAACGGACGAAACGGACCTCCTACGGTCGAAATGGGGGTCCTGTTGATCGGGAGGGGTGTGGCGTACCGCAAAACGGACCTCCTACGGTCGAAACGGGGGTCCTGTTCATCGGGAGGGGTGTGGCGTACTGCAAAACGGGACTCCACAGGATACTGTTCATCTCCACCGTCGAACTCCTCCAGCCTCCACGGGCTACCGTCGACCTCCTCTAGCCTCCACGGGCTCCTGTTCGTCCAGCCTCCACCGCGCACTACTCCACCGGCTACTGTTCAACCACCCCTCCACGGGCACCCCTCCACCGTCTACTGTTCATCCAGCCCTCCACACCACGGGGTCATGTTCAATCACCCCTCCACGGGCACCCCTCCACCGTCTACTATTCATCCAGCCCTCCACCACACCACGGGGTCATGTTCATCCATAGGCAACGCCACCGCTCACTGTTCATCCAAACCCCCCCGCAACGCTCACTGTTCATCCCAGAGGCAGCATCGATCGGCTTCAGTTAGCAGCAGTAGCAAAGGAATTGCTCGATCGGGTTCAGTTAACAGCCATCGATCGATCGCTCGGGTTCAGTAACGCGTAGCCTGCAGTGCAATCGCTCGGGTTCAGTTAGAGCCCAACGCCTCGCTCGGGTTTAGTTAGAGCCAACCCCTCGCACACACGCGCGTACGTGTACAAGAGAAACGCGCATCGCTCGGCCCCCGACCTCCCACCGTAACCGGGAACTCCCCGAAATTTTCCTCCCCCTCGCTTCTACCACGGTTTTTTCCATCATGGACGGCCCAAAGAATGTCATGCAGCTGCGTCTCCGGCCCGCCCAGGACGAAAAGCCCATTTTCTGTCATGATTTTTTGTCATAGAAGTAGGAGCCCACCACATCTATGATGATACCGTGTTTTGTCACAATTATCGTCATAGAAGTGTCATATGTATGACAGAAAAAAAATTTGTTCGGCCCAAAATGTCACGGATGTGTCTTTTTTTGTAGTGCCTTGTGTCGAATCAATAAAGGGTTGAATACTCTACCCTCGAAAACTGTTGCGATCCCCTATACTTGTGGGTTATCACCGCCCCAGCTCAGCGGCCGACCCACCAACTAAGCAGGTACCCACGTGGCAGTACATGGCTCCTAAGCCAACTAGTCAAGCACCTACGTGGTGGCATGCAGATCTCCATGAAGACCCTGCCACCACACCAGCTCAGCAGCCTGCCAGCCTACATGGCGTTGCATGCCTCATTGGCCTGGACGCGTGTCAGAGCAAGGCGAAGCGGCGACGGACGGGACGGGCCTCGTTGCCGTCCCCGATAAAGTAAGAGGACAGCTAAGTAGCGCATTTAATGCATTTTGTCCTACGGTGCCAGAGATAAACTCGACTACTGTACAACTTTCCACCTCCTGTGTGCCACTGTGGCAGCCGCTTTGACTATAAAAGGAGGCCCGCAGCGTACTGAGAGAGGATTCAGACTTTTTGGACCCTGCACGCTTTGTAGCTAGTCCAAGAACACCAGATAAACACAAGCCAGCAGGAGTAGGGTATTACGCATCACTTGCGGCCCGAACCTGGATAAATTTCCCGTGTTGATCTCTTAAACCTGCTCTTTCCACAGCCCCGCGCCCGCCGACCGTAGAAGGGATTCCCCGTGATCCCGTAGGTATCGTTTCCACCGGCCGTCTGTCTGTGGTCTCGGTTGGAAGTTTTGGAAATACCCCGAGACCAGCTCCCTAAATGAGGCAACATATCTCGTCTCCTGGGCCGGCCCAATGTGCTTGAACCAGTCATCTACAACCCCCTCCGGCCACGCCCCTGCCGGTGGGCTGCTAAAGGGTGCAACTGGAATGAAAGGCCAAAGCCCAATAAGCTTGGGCTTGGGACAGAAGTGAGCCAACTGACCTACTTCACCACATGCAAAGCATGCACGTTCAAAATAACATGTGCTATTATTTGATTCTGAAAAGTGCTCCCGCCCCTCACTTACGGATTCATTGACTGTATTAGTAATAATCCCATTAACTTGCTGACTCAAATCACATTCCGCATCAACTGCACACGATAACCGCTGGAAAACCAACCTATTTTCCCTCACCAGAGATCTACTCTGGCGATCGCCGGAATTAGGAACAATGGCCTTACCCTTACGGCCAACAACAATCCACTCTGCATCTGATTCTTTGTAAAAAAGAGATTCCTCACGACGCCAATTTGGGCCCCCATTCCCCCGAAGGCTAAAGGTCATCTCAAATTCTTTTCAACCACTTTGCCAGCATTGTAAATATGAAAACCCACTGATTTAGAAGCAACCGAAAACTTGAAAGAACGATCCTTAAGATGAGACACTCTAAAGCCTTGTGGATAACCCCCAAAAGTGGCTTGAAGAGCAACACTTACTGTGTGTGCATTCAACTTGAATGTGGCACGACAGAATGAAACCACCATAGTGAATTCCTTTTGACGAAAGCCCGGAGAGAAAACCATTGGATGCCCAAACGTGCTTCTCATATTTGCTTGAAACTTCTTGCCCCGCTCAAAGTTGAGTGAAAAAGGTGCCATGGCTACTCGAATCTAGGGCCAAGATGGCCACCGGCAAGGTGACAGGGTGGCTGCCGGGGCCGAAGTGCCACCGGCCATGTGAGAAGGTGGCCGTCGGGGCCGGAGTGGCTATCTCCTAGCAGAGCCTAGGAGAGGAGAGGAGAGGAGAATTGTCATGCATCGGTACTAGGTTAATTGGCGGCCATATGATGAACGAGAGTGGGGGTTTGAGCTGAACGTGATGTGCGGGCAGGACCGGCTTCTCTAGCGGTGCATCGTGCCCATGATTTGTGTCTATGCCATCGAGCACCACTTGCCACATCGCGTTGCCGCACAATTTGGTAAGGTGCAACGTACACCACCAGGCGATCTCACCGATACCGGGGGCTACTACCTACACTTGTGAGTACCACCAGGCGGTCTCATCAATACCAATTGAAAGGATCGATAGAGTTGACTAGAGGGGGGAGGTGAATAGGCAACTAACAATTTTTAGCTTTTCTTTACCAATTAAAACTTTGCATCAAAGTAGGTTATCTAGATATGCAACTAGGTGAGCAACCTATATGATGCAACAACAACAAGCACACAAGCAAGCAAGGGATACAACACAATATAAGCTTGCACAAGTAAAGGTAAGAGATAACCAAGAGTGGAGCCGGTGGAGACGAGGATGTGTTACCGAAGTTCCTTCCCTTTGAGAGGAAGTATGTCTCCGTTGGAGCGGTGTGGAGGCACAATGCTCCCCAAGAAGCCACTAGGGCCATCGTATTCTCCTCATGCCCTCACACAATGCGAGATGCCGTGACTCCACTATTGGTGCCCTTGGAGGCGGCGATCGAACCTTTACAAACAAGGTTGGGGCCATCTCCACAACTTAATTGGAGGCTCCCAATGACACCACGAAGCTTCACCGCAATGGAATGTGGCTCCGCGGTGACCTCAACCGTCTAGGGTTCTCAAACACCCAAGAGTAATAAGATCCGCAAGGGATTAGTGGGGGGAATCAAATTTCTCTTGGTGGAAGTGTAGATCGGGGCCTTCTCAATAAATCCCTAGAAAATCAACAAGTTTGATTGGCTAGGGAGAGAGATCGGGCGAAAATGGAGCTTTGAGCAACAATGGAGCTTGGGGTGGGAAGAGGTAGTCAACTTGGGGAAGAAGACCCCCTTATATAGTGAGAGGAGAGATCCAACCGTTACCCACTTACTCAGCCCGCGACATGCGGTACTACCGCTCGCACGGCAGGGGCCATATGAGGCCCTGTTGCACATGGCAACGAGCGGTAGAACCACCGGAGCGGTACTACCGCGCGCCCTTGCGGTACTACCACAAGGCA
Source organism: Triticum aestivum (assembly GCF_018294505.1). Classification (NCBI taxonomy): domain Eukaryota; kingdom Viridiplantae; phylum Streptophyta; class Magnoliopsida; order Poales; family Poaceae; genus Triticum; species Triticum aestivum. Next base: position 277,011,438 of record NC_057808.1, read on the forward strand.
AGGCTCATTCTGGGCTGGGAAGGCACAAACTAATAAAATTACATCCGTTGCTACTTTCGCTGAGTTTCGGTCTGTGCAAAAATCTGGCAAGGTACTTGTCGGGGATATACCCCGCGGTATGACCCGGTCAGGGCCTGGTGACTCATTGGTGACCCGGCAGGTGTTTCAGATGGATGACAAAGCCCAAGGCTCAGAAGGCTGACTCACGTTATGGTGGGCCGGCTTAAGAGGAAAGGCATGAGGAATATTTCCGTTACGAGGAAGCGAGACCCGGACTTGTATCCAACTTGTAATAGAAGATAGACTAGTCCTAATCCTACTAGGACTCCACATGTAGCCCGCCCCTCTAACTTATATAAGGAGGGGCAGGGCACCCCAAGAGGGGTGAATTAATCTCTAAGGCTAGACACAACAAAGGGGAGCCGGCTTACACGGCGACTACCTCGTGATGATAATGAGACCTAGCCACAAACAACATCTAGGGTTATTACCGGATGATGTTTCCCGGGGCCTGAAGCTGTCTAAACCCTTGTCTTGTGTTGCGTCTCTCGATTCCGATCAACCCCTCTCAAGCTACCACATAGATGCGCTGGCCTCACGACTAAGTCGTCACACTAGGACATCTGCCGTGACAAATCCACGACAGTTGGCGCCCACCGTGGGGCCTGCGCACGGTGGTGTTGAGTTCTTGAAGGGATATTTTCTAGGGTTCGAGAAGTTCGTAATTTTCCAGCTCAAACCGGCATGGAAAATTCACGTCAACTATAAATTCATCAGTCAAGATTGAGGAAGTGTTCTGCGGCGGTGGGGCATGAGATTAAGACTGTTTTGAGTTATCCGTGCATGCCGCCGTCGTGTTGTACGATCCACCAAGATCGACAAAGGTTCAAGAGAATTTCGATGGCTTGATGTGCGTCGTATCCAGCGATCAGTCCAATCGCAATTTCCGCCGAGACGTCAAGTGCCAAGAACGAAAGCCACTTCGAGTCACGGCGACCCAAGTTTTTTCGCCGAAGACAGTTACAACCGGAAACAGACAGAGACACAGATTCGCCCTCACGTGAAGAAATCAATCACGATCTGGAAGTGGATACAGAGTTGACCCGACTTCCGTGCTGCCTCCCTTGGCCGGCGTGGCCTCTTAGCTGCCGTGGTCGACCCCCCGTGGCTCGCCCCTGCGGCCTCTTCGCTCCGCCCGCCACCGGAGCATCACCGGGCCGCTCCTCTGATGCGGATTTGCCGGGGCCCTCCGAGCCGTATCCGCTGCTGAGGCTGCCGTGCGCTGCTTCGAGTGGCCACCGCTGCTCCAACCTGTTGCTCGAGCCCCGACCTCCGCAATCCCTGCGCCAGCTCCGCGCCGCCTTTGTGGTTTGCCTCCTCCGAGCCGCTCAACCTGCCCGCGCCGCCCGCTGCCGTTGTCGCGTCTCACTCCGGCGTTGAGCCGCCCGTTTTCTACTGCAAGCCGCCGTTGCTGCATCTTGCTCTCGCCTTGAGTCGTCACGCTGCGGGTTTTCTCGGCCGCGCACGAGCTCGCGCCCGCGGTTCTAGTCTGCAGCGTCGAGCCGCCGTCGACCGCGCCAGGCCAACCTCGCCGCTGCCCCGAGCCACCTTGCTGAGCCGTGCGGCGCCTCGCGCCTCCACCACCGTTTCACCCTTGCGGAGAGCCGCCCCGCGCTGACCGGCCTGGAGCCGCTACTGCAAGCCTCCGCGACGACCGGCCTGAAGTCGTCGCTGCCGCCCTACCTCCTGACGAAGTCGCCTCCCGTCCGGGTTGCCACCGGACCTCGCCGTCCTCTTCCGCACCCGTCTGCGTTGGGACTCTTCCCGAGTACCCCTGCCCTTGCTGAGTCGTCTGCGCCTGCGAGTCGCCTTCTCCGTTGCAGCGTAATCCGTCTCAACCTGCCCCCGTTGTCCCTTGCCTTGAGCCGGTGGCTTGTTTCTGTCACTGAGGCCTATTATCAAACAACAGAAACTGAAGATAAACCGCAACAAACCAAAGGACCAAAAGATGCTCTTTTCCACAATGGAATCTGATATTTTAGAAATGGAAGGATGTACATGTTGGAGAAACAACTCCATCAGTTTAATGATGCCAGGAAGTTCCTAGTGCTCAAGTTAAATTGCTGTTGAGGTGGGGGTTTCTGAATATTTATGTCCACAAACATTCTGCTTCAACTCAATTGGCTACTGAAGAAACCCAAGTTTCAGTTTCGGCGGATACAGAGAACATACTTGCTATGGGTTTTTTCCTGCTGGTGAGGTCAGGGATTTTCGGGTGTGTTGAAGGGCCCAGCCTCACCTCTACCTCCATCCGCGGGAGCACTGGCTCCCCGCTGCTCCAGTAGTTAGTGCTGGCAAGAAGAGAAAAAGAAAGTAAAGAAAGGAAAGACAAGCAGGGCACTGTTGTTACTTTACCATTTACAACAATGAGGAGATAAAATATGCCTAGAATCATGTCAACGATGCCAGGCAATTTGACCTAGCGCTGGGCTGCTGGATGCTATCCATAATTCCAACTGTGGATTTATCTGCGTACTGAAACTTGGCCTGCTCCGTCTCTGTTTATATGACAAAAAATGCCAGGTGATATCCATCCAAGTTTATTTTATTAAACATATTGTTTTCATCAAAGAACAATTACTTTGGTCTGTGGTAAATTTTCGCAGGACCATTATTCATTACAAAGGTGTCGCAAAGGGGCGTGCGCCAATATTATTTTTGCACTAGCGTGTTCGTGCCATGCTGCTGGACGAATACATGCGCAAGTCGCTGCCCTGCTACATCAACACGACGCGGTTGCATCGCCCGTCCACGCGGCTTACCGCGCCTGCGATTGATTCGCCCGTCCACACCGGCTTACAACGCCGCGGCCAGCTCATCTGTCTGCTCCCGTGGCCGACTCGGCCACGATTGATTTCAGCTTCATCGTGGTAATCATCAACTTCGCGGTGGATAAGTTTTGGCCTAACATATCAGGTAAAACCCATCCAGTATATTTTTATATTACATATTGCTTTATTTAAAAGAGCAATTACTCTGGCTTGCAAGTTCTGTAATGCAGGGCAAGTTGTCTACTGCAAAAGGGACTGTTATATCACTGAGCTATTGAATGACTCATACCGATTTATATCACGGTCAAATATGAAGAATCTCAAGACAACTCCTCGAGTCCTCTTAAGACTCGGGGGCTACATGGACATGGCTCAGTAAATGTTGCCAGTTTAAGCAGATTCAAGAACTCCGGGTCATTGGAGGGAAGATAACCCGGTCCCGGAGACTGCTACCATATTGATGAAAATTTAAAGGCCGTCAGAAAAATTCCGGCTTAAAATGAAGGATTCCGGTTTAAAATCCGGCTCAAGGGAAATCTGTCTCCCACAAAGCTTTGAAGCTTTCAATATCCGGTTTGAAATTACGGTTCAAAAAGAATTCATCTCTCCCAAGTTCGAGTTCTCAGAAAAATTAAAGGTTGCCTAAGAGAACTTGCTGCCATCATGCGCGGTTCAAACATAGGTATCCTGCCTTATGGGCTCATCTTCATATATCACTTGGGGGCTTCCAGCTCATCGAGCATAGCTATGACTACCCTTGTTGATCCGGCTTATACGCCTGGATTATAATGTTACTTGGGGGTTCTTTGTTCAAAGGACAAGAGTTTTTTATGACCCTCGTAATAGGCTTAAAAGCCAGGCTTGGAAGCCAGGTGTATTCACCTAAAAACTCGGGTTATCCTCCCTTTTAAGTCTGCCACTCCGCCCAGGTAATCCTGGAATGACCCGCCGTACTTTTGACAAGTCAATCTTATACAGACCCTGACCTTGCACTACAAAAAAAAGACACATCCGTGACATTTTGGCCGAACGAATTTTTTTCTGTCATACTTATGACACTTCTATGACGATAATTGTGACAAAACCCGGTATCATCATAGATGTGGTGGGGTCCTACTTCTATGACAAAAAATCATGACAGAAAATGGGCTTTTCGTCCTGAGCGGGCCGGAGACGCAGCTGCATGCCATTCTTTCGGCCGTCCATGACGGAAAAAACCGTGGTAGAAGCGAGGGCGAGGAAAATATCGGGGTGTTCCCGATTACGGTGGGAGGTCGGGGCCGAGCGATGTGCGTTTCTCTCGTACACGCACGCGCGTGGGTGCGAGGCGTTGGGCTCTAACTAAACCCGAGCGAGGCATTGGGCTCTAACTGAACCCGAGTGATTGCACTACAGGCTACACGTTACTGAACCCGAGCGATCGATCGATGGCTGTTAACTGAACCCGACCGAGCGATTCCTTCGCTACTGCTGCTAACTGAAGCCGATCGATGCTGCCTCTGGATGAACAGTGAGCGTTGCTGGGGGGTTTGGATGAACAGTTCCCGGTGGGGGTGGATGAACAGGACCCCGTGGTGTTGCCTCTGGATGAACAGGACCCCGATCGATCGAGCCGGTTGGGGCTGGATGAATAGGACCCCGTGGAGGGCAGGATGAACAGGACCACCCCGTGGAGGGCAGAATGAACAGTAGACGGTGGAGGGCTGGATGAACAGTAGCCCGTGGAGGGGTGGTTGAACAGGAGCCCATGGAGAGGGCTGGTTGAACAGTAGCCGGTGGAGTAGCGCGTGGTGGAGGCTGGATGAACAGGAGCCCGTGGATGAACAGTCGCAGGTGGAGGCTGGAGGAGGTCGACAGTGGATGAACAGTAGCCCGTGGAGGCTGGAGGGGGTCGACGGTGGAGATGAACAGTATCCCATGGAGTCCCGTTTTGCGGTACGCCACACCCCTCCCGATGAACAGGACCCCCGTTTCGACCGTAGCGCTCCAACACAAGTCCGTTTCCTCCGTTTTGCGGTACGCTACACCCCTCCCGATCAACATGACCCCCGTTTCGACCGTAGGAGGTCTGTTTCCTCCGTTTTGCGGTACGCCAGACCCCTCCCGATGAACAGGATCCCATTTCAAACGTGGCCGGTCGAACACAAGGCCGTTTCCTCCGTTCTGCGGTACGCCAGGCCTCGTTTCCATCGGCTGTTCCGTCCAAGCCCTCCCGATGAACACGATGACACATTCCATTCCGACCCAGCCGGTTGGCTCCCCATGAACACGACGATGACGCTGTTTCTCCGTTCTGACCCAGCCATGTACAGGAGCCCTGGCCGTACATATGCGTGAGTAGGCATTCGAGACCCTGCCCGTATGTAGGTACGTGGTCGTATTTTCTTTCTTGCACACTGGCCGCTGTACGTACGTGTACATGCTATGTGCGTGCCTCTACTACGACACGTCCGCGCCTCTACATCGACCAGTATGTACGTACACGTTCGCGACCAGAATGACAATGCTACGTACGCTTCGACCAGGTGGGTCCCGACTGTCAGGCACTTCCTTGCCTGCGAAGATGTAGCTGGTGGGTCCCAGCAGTCAGGGGGCGAATCGTTTTTTTTGCCCGGACGCACTTCCTTGCGTGCGAAGATGTAGCTGGTGGGTCCCCGCAGTCAGGGGGAAACATTTTTTTCGCGAAATAGGGTGGCCCGTCCGGTGGGTCCCCGCTGTCAGGTGGAGGAATAATTATTTTGCGCGCAATAAGGAGGCACTTCCTTGCTGCGGCTGTGGACCCAGCTGTCAGCCTCTCCATGTACAGTCCACGTCCGATGGAAGCCGTTCCTTGACCACGTTGACCACGCCACACCGAGAGCACCAGGGCAGTGGACGACGGCGAGGCCTAGGAAGGGGATGACGCGGAGCCGGGGAAGACGCGGCAGTGGAAGCCCGCACGGAGAGGAGTACGAGGGTTCACTGGTTCGGTTGCGGTGTGAGGCTGCCGTCGCTGCAGGGCCTGGCCAGCGGTGGGAATAGTAGGGGGCGGTGAGTTCTCCGCGGCAGCACAGCTGGCCGCGGGAGGCAGGAGCATGTGGCACGACCGGCGCTACTTTGGGCGGCTGGAGCAACAAGACCAGAGGTTGAAGAAGCACTACGACCGTTGGATGGACATCATACGGTCACTGGAGCTAGAATCATGCATATTGACTAAGTTGACATCATACGGTCCCAGATGTCAGGTGGAGGAATCATTATTTTGCGTGTAATAAGGAGGCATTTCCTTGCGTGCGGCCGTGGACCCAACTATCAGCCTCTCCACGTACAGTCCACTTCAAATGCATGTCGGTCGTTGACCACGTTGACCAGGCCGCGCCGGGAGCACCAGGGCGGTGGACGACGGCGAGGCCTAGGAAGGGAACGACACAGAGGCAAGGAAGACTTGGCAATTGTTTCCCACGCGGAGGGGAGTACGACTATACGAGGGTTTACTGGTTCGTCTGCCGTCGCCGGAGAATAACAACAGGTGTGGGTGAGTAGAGGGATGGCTAGGCCAGCGATGGGAGTACGGTGGGGCGGTGAAGCCTGCGCGGCAGCACAGCCGGCCGCAGGGAGGAGGGAGCAGGCAGTCCCGCCGGCGCTTGTTTGAGCGGCTGGAGCAGGAAGAGCAGAGATTGAAGAAGCACGACAGCCGTTGGATGGACATCCAACAGTCACTGCTTGTGCGTCAACCTTTTTTTAGGAAAGCCTCAAATCTGTGGAAAACAGCATACAACCCATCTGCCATTATTTCTAATAATTTACAGCCCATTTGCTAATTCTGAAGGTTTTTTTGGAGCCCATATTCTTTTTGTTAGCATTACAGCCGATATTGTGGCCACAGTTAAAAAATTATACGAAATGTTGCATATTTCGGTGCGGTCCGAACTGTTTTTAATCCCGAAATTTCGAGTCACATTCAAACTGATTTTAAAAATAAATTTATATCAATATAAAATCCAACAAATTGTCCACGCATAAAAATTAATGCAATTGAAAATCTTGAAATGAAAAAAAGAAATTTGAAAGTAATTGCCGGTTTGATGTGTTTTAAAAATGTACAGCCCATTTCTCATTACTGATAGGCCATTTTCTCGTCCAGCCGAATGAAGCTCTCCTCGTCTTGAAAGATTTGCAGCCCAATAGGCCTGACAAAGCGACTTACTTGGCAAATCACAAAAAAACTGGGCTAACCATTTTCAGAAAGAATAAAAAAACTACTGGGCTGGTCTGTGGTAAACATAAAAGAGAAGGATGTCTAGACATGCCAGAGTGCCCCGCACAGCCCAGTTGACACCCTGCTTCCGTCTAAAAAACAAATTAGATAAATGCCACAACAAATATGGCGATTCATAAAAATGCCACTGCAATTTCCAAACTTTGAAAAATGCCACTGCAATTTTTGCAAACTTTGGAAAACGCCACTGCAATTTGCAAACTTTGAAAAACGCCACTCCAGACTTCGAAAAATGCCACTGGGGATGGCATGAAATGGCATTTTTCAAAGTTTGGAAATTGCAATGTCATTTCTTAGAAACACAAGATTTGGAGTGGCATTTATCAAATCAACCCAAAACAAAAATAACTGGGCGAGCTGCTGGGTCCCTGATGTCAGCCGCTTGTTGTGCAACTCTCTCGTTTATTGACTACGTTGACAATGGCATGGGACCCAGATGTCAGAAATCCATTACGAGGAGCCGTTTTTTTATTGGATTGAAATAAGGAGGCACTTTGCTTGCGTACTGCCATGACCTTGGCGGGTCCCTGCTGTCATCCTCTCCACGTACAATCATCTCCTGGTTGTGTACGTGTCAACTTGGTAGGCCCACAAGTCAGCCTCTCAACCCGTGTAGGACAAATACAACCCATTTAAAAAAATAACAGCCCATTCCATATGTTGAAACGGAAAGTTCAACATTCAGAGCAAAGTAACATGTCTGATCCACATATAGAGTACTGAACTTCCACGTTGACAACCATCATAGCCAAGTTAACTATCTACTTCCACTAATACTCTAGTAGCGTACAAGTACTAACTTACTCTTAGCTAACTAGACGATGCCGGCCGCCATCTGCGGTACACTCTAAACGCCGGCACCGGCGTCCTCCGCCTCGCCTCGGACTTGTCATGTGGGTCCCAGCAGTCAGGGGGCAAATGTTTTTTCGCAAAATACGGTGGCCCGTCCAGTGGGTCCCTGCTGTCAGTTGGAGGAATCATTATTTTCCGCGTAATAAGGAGGCACTTACTTGCTGCGGCCGTGGACCCAGCTGAGACTCTCCACATATAGTATACTTCCGATGGAAGTCGTTCCTTGACCACGTTGACCTTGCCGCGTTCCGTTGCATGCATGCATCCATGGGCGTGGTGCGTCCCCACAGTCAGCCTCTCACGTACAGTCATCTTCCGATGACTCTCAATTGTTGACCATGTTGACCACACCGTGCCGAGCGCACCCAGACTGGAACGACCCGGAGATGGGGAAGACGGGGTAGTGGAGTCGCACATGGAGAGGAGTGGGAAACTTCACTGGTTCGGGTGCGCGGCAGCACAGCCGCGGTGCCGCCCACGGGAGACAGGAGCAAGAACAGAGGTTGAAGAAGGAGCACGGCTGTTGGATTAACATCCAACGGTCCAGCTGCTAGAATCATTTGTTGATTAAGTTGACAAAGCCGTGCGTACACGTCCGCTTAGTAGGCCCACAAGTCAGTCACCAAATCTGACGGGTCCCAGCTGTCAACGGGATGAATAATTATTTTCGCAAAACAAGGAGGCACTTCCTTCCGTGCGAAGATACAGCCGGTGGGTCCCAGCTGTCAGGTGGAGGAAACATTTTTTTCAGCTTAATAAGGAGGAACTTTCCTTGCGTGCGACCATGGACCTCGTGGGTGTTGGGGAACGTAGTAATTTCAAAAAATTTCCTACGCACACACAAGATCATGGTGATGCATAGCAACGAGAGGGGAGAGTGTTGTCCACGTACCCTCATAGACCGAAAGCGGAAGCGTTATCACAACGCGGTTGATGTAGTCGTACGTCTTCATGATCCGACCGATCAAGTACCGAACGCACGGCACCTCCGAGTTCTACACACGTTCAGCTCGATGACGTCCCTCGAACTCCAATCCAGCCGAGTGTTGAGGGAGAGTTTCGTCAGCACGACGGCGTGATGATGATGATGATGTTCCACCGACGCAGGGCTTCGCCTAAGCTCCGCAACGGTATTATCGAGGTGTAATATGGTGGAGGGGGGCACCGCACACGGCTAAGAGATCTCAAGGATCAATTGTTGTGTCTCTGGGGTGCCCCCCTGCCCCCGTATATAAAGGAGCAAGGGAGGAGGAGGCCGGCCCTAGGAGGGGGCGCACCAAGTGTGGAGTCCTACTAGGACTCCCTAGTCCTAGTAGGATTCCACCTCCCATATGGAATAGGAAAAGAGGAAGGGAAAAAGAGAAGGAAGGAAGGGGGCGCCCCCCTTCCCTAGTCCAATTCGGACTAGACCAAGGGGAGGGGTGCGGCCACCCTTGAGGCCCTTTTTCTTCTTTCCCGTATGGCCCAATAAGGCCCAATACGTATTCCTGTAACTCTCCGGTACTCCGAAAAATACCCGAATCACTTGGAACCTTTCCGAAGTCCGAATATAGTCGTCCAATATATCGATCTTTACGTCTCGACCATTTCGAGACTCCTCGTCATATCCCCGATCTCATCCGGGACTCCGAACTCCTTCGGTACATCAAAACTCAATAAAACTGTCATCGTAACGTTAAGCGTGCGGACCCTATGGGTTCGAGAACTATGTAGACATGACCGAGACACATCTCCGGTCAATAACCAATAGCGGGACCTGGATGCCCATATTGGCATAATCTCATAGTCATAGGAACATGTATAAGTCATGAAGAAAGCAATAGCAACGTACTAAACGGTCGGGTGCTAAGCTAACGGAATGGGTCAAGTCAATCACGTCATTCTCCTAATGAGGTGATCCCGTTAATCAAATGACAACTCATGTCTATGGCTAGGAAACATAACCATCTTTGATTAACGAGCTAGTCAAGTAGAGACATAGTAGTGACACTCTGTTTGTCTATGTATTCACACATGTATTATGTTTCCGGTTAATACAATTCTAGCATGAATAATAAACATTTACCATGATATAAGGAAATAAATAATAACTTTATTATTGCCTCTAGGGCATATTTCCTTCAGTCTCCCACTTGCACTAGAGTCAATAATCTAGTTCACATTGCCATGTGATTTAACATGAATAGTTCACATCACCATGTGATTAACACCCATAGTTCACATCTCTATGTGACCAACACTCAAAGGGTTTACTAGAGTCAATAATCTAGTTCACATCGCTATGTGATTAACACCCAAAGAGTACTAAGGTGTGATCATGTTTTGATTGTGAGATAATTTTAGTCAACGGGTCTGTCACATTCAGATCCGTAAGGATTTTGCAAATTTCTATGTCTACAATGCTCTGCATGGAGCTACTCTAGCTAATTGCTCCCACTTTCAATATGTATCTAGACCGAGACTTAGAGTCATCTAGATTAGTGTCAAAACTTGCATCGACGTAACCTTTTACGACGAGCCTTTTGTCACTTCCATAATCGAGAAACATATCCTTATTCCAGTAAGGATAATTTTGACCGCTGTCCAGTGATCTACTCCTAGATCACTATTGTACTCCCTTGCCAAAATCAGTGTAGGGTATACAATAGATCTGGTACACAGCATGGCATACTTTATAGAACCTATGGCCTAGGCATAGGGAATGACTTTCATTCTTTTTCTATCTTCTGCCGTGGTCGGGTTTTGAGTCTTACTCAATTTCACACCTTGTAACACAGGCAAGAACTCTTTCTTTGACTGTTCTATTTTGAACTACTTCAAAATCTTGTTAAGGTATGTACTCATTGAAAACTTTATCAAGCGTCTTGATCTATCTCTATAGATCTTGATACTCAATATGTAAGCAGCTTCACCGAGGTCTTTCTTTGAAAAACTCCTTTCAAACACTCCTTTATGCTTTGCAGAATAATTCTACATTATTTCCGATCAACAATATGTCATTCACATATACTTATCAAAAATGTTGTAGTGCTCCCACTCAGTTTCTTGTAAATACAGGCTTCACCGCAAGTCTGTATAAAACTATATCCTTTGATCAACTTATCAAAACGTATATTCCAACTCCGAGATGCTTGCACTAGTCCATAGATGGATCGCTGGAGCTTGCATATTTTGTTAGCACCTTTAGGATTGACAAAACCTTCTGGTTGCATCATATACAACTCTTCTTTAATAAATCCATTAAGGAATGCAGTTTTGTTTATCCATTTGCCAGATTTCATAAAATGCGGCAATTGCTAACATGATTCAGACAGACTTAAGCATAGATACGAGTGAGAAACTCTCATCGTAGTCAACATCTTGAACTTGTCGAAAACCTTTTTGCGACAATTCTAGCTTTGTAGATAGTGACACTACTATCAGCGTCCGTCTTCCTCTTGACGATCCATTTATTCTCAATTGCTTGCCGATCATCGGGCAAGTCAACCAAAGTCCACACTTTGTTCTCATACATGGATCTCATCTCAGATTTCATGGCCTCAAGCCATTTTGCGGAATCTGGGCTCATCATCGCTTCCTCATAGTTCGTAGGTTCGTCATGGTCAAGTAACATGACCTCCAGAACTGAATTACCCTACCACTCTGGTGCGGATCTCACTCTGGTTGACCTACGAGGTTCAGTAATAACTTGATCTGAAGTTCCATGATCATCATCATTAACTTCCTCACTAATTGGTATAGGCGTCACAGAAACTGGTTTCTGCGATGAACTACTTTCCAATAAGGGAGCAGGTACAATTACCTCATCAAGTTCTACTTTCCTCCCACTCACTTCTTTCGAGAGAAACTCCTTCTCTAGAAAGGATCCATACTAAGCAACGAATGTCTTGCCTTAGGATCTGTGATAGAATGTGTACCCAACTGTCTCCTTTGGGTATCCTATGAAGACACATTTCTCAGATTTGGGTTTGAGCTTATCAGGATGAAACTTTTTCACATAAGCATCGCAACCCCAAACTTTAAGAAACGACAACTTTGGTTTCTTGCCAAACCACAGTTCATAAGGCGTCGTCTCAACGGATTTTGATGGTGCCCTATTTAACGTGAATGTAGCTGTCTCTAATGCATAACCTCAAAACGATAGTGGTAGATCGGTAAGAGACATCATATATCGCACCATATCTAATAAAGTACGGTTACGATGTTCGGACACACCATTACATTGTGGTGTTCAGGTGGCGTGAGTAGCGAAACTATTTCACATTGTCTTAACTGAAGGCCAAACTCGTAACTCAAATACTCTTCTCCACGATCAGATCGTAGAAACTTTATTTTCTTGTTACGATGATTTTCCGCTTCACTCTGAAATTATATGAACTTTTCAAATGTTTCAGACTTCTGTTTCATTAAGTAGATATACCCATATCTGCTCAAATCATCTGTGAAGGTGAGAAAATAACGATATCCGCCACGAGCCTCAATATTCATTGGACCACATATATCTGTATGTATGACTTCCAACAAATCTGTTGCTCTCTCCATAGTTCCGGAGAACGGCGTTTTAGTCATCTTGCCCATAAGGCATGGTTCGCAAGTATCAAGTGATTCATAATCAAGTGATTCCAAAAACCCATCAGTATGGAGTTTCTTCATGCGCTTTACACCAATATGACCTAAACGGCAGTGCCACAAATAAGTTGCACTATCATTATGAACTTTGCATCTTTTGGCTTCATTATTATGAATATGTGTATCACTACGATCGAGATCCAACAAACCATTTTCGTTGGTGTGTATGACCATAGAAGGTTTTATTCATGTAAACAAAACAACAATTGTTCTCTAACTTAAATGAATAACCATATTGCAATAAACATGATCAAATCATATTCATGCTCAACGCAAACACCAAATAACACTTATTTAGTTTCAACACTAATCCCGAAAGTACAGGGAGTGTGCGATGATGATCATATCAATCTTGGAACTACTTCCAACACACATCGTCACCTCGCCTTTTACTAGTCTCTGTTTATTCTGCAACTCCCGTTTTCGAGTTACTACTCTTTAGCAACTGAACCAGTATCAATTACCGAGGGGTTGCTATAAACGCTAGTAAAGTACACATCAATAATCTGTATATCAAATATACCTTTGTTCACTTTTACTAGTCTGTGTTTATTCTGCAACTCCCGTTTTGAGTTACTACTATTAGCTACTGAACCAGTATCAATTACCGAGGGGTTGCTATAAACACTAGTAAAGTACACATCAATAATCTGTATATCAAATATACCTTTGTTCACTTTGCCATCCTTCTTATCCACCAAATAGTTGGGGTAGTTCCGCTTCCAGTGACCAGTCCCTTTGCAGTAGAAGCACTTAGTCTCAGGCTTAGGACCAGACTTAGGCTTCTTCACTTGAGCAGCAACTTGCTTGCCATTCTTCTTGAAGTTCCCCTTCTTCCCTTTGCCCTTTTCTTGAAACTAGTGGTCTCGTCAACCATCAACACTTGATGTTTTTCTTGATTTCTACCTTCGTCGATTTCAGCATCACGAAGAGCTCGGGAATTTCTTTTGTCATCCCTTGCATTCTATAGTTCATCACGAAGTTCTACTAACTTGGTGATGGTGACTAGAGAATTTTGTCAATCACTATTTTATCTGGAAGATTAACTCCCACTTGATTCAAGCGATTGTAGTACCCAGACAATCTGAGCACATGCTCACTAGTTGAGCGATTCTCCTCCATCTTTTAGCTATAGAACTTGTTGGAGACTTCATATCTCTCAACTCGGGTATTTGCTTGAAATATTAACTTCAACTCTTGGAACATCTCATATGGTCCATGACGTTCAAAACGTCTTTGAAGTCCCGATTCTAAGCCGTTAAGCATGGTGCACTAAACTATCAAGTAGTCATCATATTGAGCTAGCCAAACGTTCATAACGTCTGCATCTGCTCCTGCAATAGGTCTGTCACCTAGCGGTGCATCAAGGACATAATTTTTCTGTGCAGCAATGAGGATAATCCTCAGATCACGGATCCAATCCGCATCTTTGCTATTAACATCTTTCAACATAATTTTTCTCTAGGAACATATCAAAAATAAACACAGGGAAGCAACAACGCGAGCTATTGATCTACAACATAATTTGCAAAATACTATCAGGACTAAGTTCATGATAAATTTAAGTTCAATTAATCATATTACTTAAGAACTCCCACTTAGATAGACATCCCTCTAATCCTCTAAGTGATCACGTGATCCATATCAACTAAACCATGTCCGATCATCACGTGAGATGGAGTAGTTTCAATGGTGAACATCACTATGTTGATCATATCTAATATATGATTCACGCTCGACCTTTCGGTCTCCGTGTTCCGAGGCCATATCTGTTATATGCTAGGCTCGTCAAGTTTAACCTGAGTATTCCGCGTGTGCAACTGTTTTGCACCCGTTGTATTTGAACGTAGAGCCTATCACACCCGATCATCACGTGGTGTCTCAGCACGAAGAACTTTCGCAACGGTGCATACTCAGGGAGAACACTTATACTTTGATAATTTAGTGAAGGATCATCTTATAATGCTACCGTCAAACAAAGCAAGATAAGATGCATAAAGGATTAACATCACATGCAATCAATATAAGTGATATGATATGGCCATCATCATCTTGTGCTTGTGATCTCCATCTCCGAAGCACCGTGCTTGTGATCTCCATCTCCGAAGCACCGTCATGATCACCATCATCACCGGCGCGACACCTTGATCTCCATCGTAGCATCGTTGTCGTCTCGTCAATCTTATGCTTCTACGACTATCGCTACCGCTCAGTGATAAAGTAAAGCATTACATGGCGATTGCATTGCATACAATAAAACGACAACCATATGGCTCCTGCCAGTTGCCGATAACTCGGTTACAAAACATGATCATCTCATACAACAAATTATATCACATCATGTCTTGACCATATCACATCACAACATGCCCTGCAAAAACAAGTTAGACGTCCTCTACTTTGTTGTTGCAAGTTTTACGTGGCTGCTACGGGCTTAGCAAGAACCGTTCTTACCTACGCATCAAAACCACAACGATAGTTTGTCAAGTTGATGCTGTTTTAACATTCGCAAGGACCGGGCGTAGCCACACTCGGTTCAACTAAAGTGAGAGATACAGACACTCGCCAGTCACCTTTAAGCAACGAGTGCTCCGAACGGTGAAACCAGTCTCGCGTAAGCGTACGCGTAATGTCGGTCCGGGCCGCTTCATCTCACAATACCACTGAACCAAAGTATGACATGCTGGTAAGCAGTATGACTTATATCGCCCACAACTCACTTGTGTTCTACTCGTGCATAGCATCAACGCATAAAACCAGGCTCGGATGCCCCTGTTGGGGAACGTAGTAATTTCAAAAAATTTCCTACGCACACACAAGATCATGGTGATGCATAGCAACGAGAGGGGAGAGTGTTGTCCACGTACCCTCGTAGACCAAAAGCGGAAGCGTTATCACAACGCGGTTGATGTAGTCGTACGTCTTCACGATCCGACCGATCAAGTACCGAACGCACGGCACCTCCGAGTTCTACACACGTTCAGCTCGATGACGTCCCTCGAACTCCGATCCAGCCGAGTGTTGAGGGAGAGTTTCGTCAGCACGACGGCGTGATGACGATGATGATGTTCCACCGACGCAGGTCTTCGCCTAAGCTCCGCAACGGTATTATCGAGGTGTAATATGGTGGAGGGGGGCACCGCACACGGCTAAGAGATCTCAAGGATCAATTGTTGTGTTTCTGGGGTGCCCCCCTGCCCCCGTATATAAAGGAGCAAGGGAGGAGGAGGCCGGCCCTAGGAGGGGGCGCACCAAGTGTGGAGTCCTACTAGGACTCCCTAGTCCTAGTAGGATTCCACCTCCCATATGGAATAGGAAAAGAGGAAGGGAAAAAGAGAAGGAAGAAAGGGGGCGCCCCCCTTCCCTAGTCCAATTCGGACTAGACCAAGGGGAGGGGTGCGGCCACCCTTGAGGCCCTTTTTCTTCTTTCCCGTATGGCCCAATAAGGCCCAATACGTATTCCTGTAACTCTCCGGTACTCCGAAAAATACCCGAATCACTCGGAACCTTTCCGAAGTCCGAATATAGTCGTCCAATATATCGATCTTTACGTCTCGACCATTTCGAGACTCCTCGTCATATCCCCGATCTCATCCGGGACTCCGAACTCTTTCGGTACATCAAAACTCAATAAAACTGTCATCGTAACGTTAAGCGTGCGGACCCTACGGGTTCGAGAACTATGTAGACATGACCGAGACACGTCTCCGGTCAATAACCAATAGCGGGACCTGGATGCCCATATTGGCTCCCACATATTCTACGAAGATCTTTATCGGTCAGACCGCATAACAACATACGTTGTTCCCTTTGTCACCGGTATGTTACTTGCCCGAGATTTGATCGTCGGTATCTCGATACCTAGTTCAATCTCGTTACCGGCAAGTCTCTTTACTCGTTCCGTAACACATCATCCCGCAACTAACTCATTAGTCACAATGCTTGCAAGGCTTATAGTGATGTGCATTACCGAGTGGGCCCAGAGATACCTCTCCGACAATCGGAGTGACAAATCCTAATCTCGAAATACGCCAACCCAACAAGTACCTTTGGAGACACCTGTAGAGCACCTTTATAATCACCCATTTACTTGTGACGTTTGGTAGCACACAAAGTGTTCCTACGGTAAACGGGAGTTGCATAATCTCATAGTCATAGGAACATGTATAAGTCATGAAGAAAGCAATAGCAACATACTAAACGATCGGGTGCTAAGCTAACGGAATGGGTCAAGTCAATCACGTCATTCTCCTAATGAGGTGATCCCGTTAATCAAATGACAACTCATGTCTATGGCTAGGAAACATAACCATCTTTGATTAACGAGCTAGTCAAGTAGAGGCATACTTGTGACACTCTGTTTGTCTATGTATTCACACATGTATTATGTTTCCGGTTAATACAATTCTAGCATGAATAATAAACATTTATCATGATATATGGAAATAAATAATAACTTTATTATTGCCTCTAGGGCATATTTCCTTCAGTGGGTCCCAGCCGTCAGGCTCTCCACGTACAGTCCTCTTCCGATGACTCTCGTTTGTTGACCACGCCGCACCAAACGCAGCGAGGCGGTGGACGACGGCGAGGCCCGGACGGGAACGACTCGGAGATGGGAAAACGCGACAGTGGAGTCATAGATTGAGAGGAGGAGAAGGGTTATAACTGCTTCTGTTGCAGCGTGGGGCTGTAGTCTGTGGAGAATAACAGGAGGTGTCGAGGCGTGGAGGGATAGCCTGGCCGGCGGTGGGGTAGCGCTTCGCAGCGATGCGTGCTAAGCAGAGCCGCTTGCCGCCGGAGGCCGGACCAGGCGGTCCCGGCGACGCTGCAGGAAGAAGACGAGAGATTGAAGGTGCATGCCGGCCGTTGGATATAAATCCAATGGCTGTGGATGACACAATCATTTGTTGACCAAGTTGACAACGCCCTGCGTAGGCTTCGACCTATTGGCCCACATGTCAGGCTGCAAAAATGTGGCATATATTTAACCCATGTTTTCTAGAATATACAGTCCATTTGCTGGGCTGGGTGAACAAATAATTTCGCGTCAATCAGGCCCATTTATATTTTCTAAGAAATCCCAGCCCATTTGCACTTCCTTGAAATACACGTATTAGGTGGGCTCGTTATATATATAATGTTATGTTAGAAGGAGCAATTAATATCAAAGAATAAACCGGAGAGGCACATTTTATATATATATAATTAAGAAATTAGCGAGTTATTGTTCAAAATAAAAATGAGCGCGTTATTATTAAATTGGTCCTTAAAATCTTCGCAAGCTTTTGTACGCAATCACCAGGATTTTCCTTGCCTGTGAGTCAAAAACAACCAGGATTTTCCTTGCCAACTTCCGTTAAACATTTACTTTTATAAGTTAATAACACGTGGGATGTTTTTATAATGTATATATAAGTCTCTATAAAATATACGATAATAGTAATAATATAAATATATATAATGTGGTTAGAAGGGAAAACATAAAGTGGGCACATCATTACTTTTATAAGAGACCTGCGTTTTATACCCCACAGTAGGCATACTAACAAGTTCACACACAAATACAACATAAAAGGTAAACATTCATATCAAACTCAGGTTCACAGGACACGTGCATATTCATAGCCAACATTCACTATCAACAACTCAAAAGATTCATATATACACAAGCTCAGCATATCTATGCATCCAAATGATTGATAGATCACACGACAATATTCATACATAATTCACAAAAATATTCAGATATACACATGTTCAGTATGTTTATGCATCCAAATGATTGAGATCACAGCCAATATGATCCATGGACAAACTTTAATTACCTAGGGTACAGACTGGTAAATGGTGTTCAATCGGAGGTACTTCTTGCTAAAATTAGTTCCTGTACGAGTAAACTTTCGAGTACATAAGAGGCAGCACAGACAATCTGAACTTTGCTTGTAGGTTTATCCTCAAATAGTGGCCTCGTGCCGAGGGAGGTTTGAGCAACTTGGCCACTACTCTCATCCAACTAGTTTACTGGCTCATCTTGGTCCTGTATCTCGCCAAAATTCTACATTGCAGACGAGAAAGGAGGCGGTTGAGAAAATGAACCACCCAAATTTTTTGTGCAGTTCAACTGAAATGGAGCATCCTTGGCGTGCAGACTGATTAAGTGGTAGATGAATATGCGCGTCAACCAACTTGTCTGGAATCTTTAGACTCCATGCCATATAGTTCGCTACCATATGTGCCGATAACCAAAAGGCACAAGTTGGGACCAAAGACTGGACTGCGTTTTTCTGGGCTATGCACCAAGCAATATTTTTGGCGTTCACTCTCCTAATACTTGGAGTTTGACAATTGATTGACGCCGGTTGATACTCGAATGAATATAGGCATTTCTTGTCAACATCGATGCTTGTCTGAGTGAACTTTGGAGTACATAGCAGCAACATAAGTACCTGCCATCTGATCATTTTGTGCGGTTCTACTGAAATCACCCGATGTAATGATTTGCCCGCGAGTTCAGGCTCCAAATTACTCCTTTATGAAATCGGCAAATAGTAGCACAATACCAAATTACCAATACATATGACAGGCACAATAATCAGGATAAAGACCAGTACCAACCTGTGTGAGGTAGCATATCAATTACTATTTCCTTTGACTGGAAGCCGAGATAAGCCAAGCAACTGACTACAAAGGAAGAAAGCAAGCGGAGATTAGCGACTGACAGGAAAGGACGGAAGCTGTCGAGGCAATGAAGCACCCAAAGTTTTTGTGCAGTTCCACCAAAATCGAGCATCCCTGTTGGCACATATATTGAGAGAGTGAGATTACTATAATAGTGGGACTAGTTGATGAAACATACACTAACAAATAGAAGCACCCTCATTATCTTAATGGGTAATGTTAGCAACATAGTAGTCTTGCTTACAGAGAGGTATTAGTTTATTTAATCAGTGCCAATTAGTTCAACTCAACACTCAAAGCATTGCCATTTATCATAGGTTGCAAAACTTTAATGTGCAAAGATAAAGGAGTTTCTCATGACAGTAGCACGATACTAATAGAGATGACAGCAAACTAATATGGATGAAGGCCTTAGGCCCGTACCAACCTGAGAAAAAAACTTATTCATGTAGTCCCATAAGAGATGATAAAGCACTCACTGGAATCACACAATAGTATATATTTTTGTGCACTTCAAATGTATGGTTGAAATCACTCTTGTTTACCAGTGCTGGGATTATATCGAAAGATTATCAAGAACTTCCAGCAGAGTTAAAGCACTGGCTGGGATACAGTTCATTGTATTGTCTTGTGTAGTTCCACTAAAATGTATGATTGGCACAACATGATCCCTGTTTGCACAAGTAGGAACAAGGTGAAACCTTCATTAGCTTAGTGAGAAAGGATAGGAAGACATTAGCATATTACTCAAACAGTAGCATCAAATTCATGATGGACAATACGCAAAACATTGCCTCATTGAACCAATGGCAATAAATTGACATGCAAAACAATAGCACTATTATGTCATGACACTAATAATATTCCCTCCCTGCTCCACCACATGATTCACCTCCATAGACAAACATACACAGGTACATGATTCAGCATAGGGTCCTACTAAAGATTTATTTAACTCCAACAGGAAAATTAGGCAGTAATAAATTAGTGGTACTTAAGTACTCCTAATTAATTAAGTGAGACAGCAGAAGTGGAAGGGCTCCCTGGAGGATCGTCTCACATGTAAGGTAGTCGTTGCCAGAGCCCTTGAATGGCCTCGACTGAGGCCTCTGGCTTCAGCAAGATCGCCTTGGCACTGTTTATTCTTCTTCTTCTTCCTCTTCATGCTCTGTTTCTCTTTCTCCTCACCAGTTGGTGAAACCAAGTACATGATTGGCCTTCTAATTCAGAATTGGTTTTTGTCAGTGAGGGAGTACAAGTGTACTATAAAAAACAACATTATTTTCTCATGGCAGTCGGAAAATAGAGATGAACACATGCATTAAATATCATTCTTACCTAAAGGAAGGTTATGGCGCCAATATGGATGATGAGGATTGGAACACAGATCTCCCTTTGTGCAGTTCCACCAAAATGAACCAACTGTTCCATTCTGACATTCCAGTTAAACAGCACAAAAGTCACTTCTTTTAAGAAGAGTTTTGTGCAGTGCACCAAAAGGTCACAACAGCAACCAGGTGAATTGGATATCCCTGTTTGCACGAAAAGGCACAGAGGAAACAGTCAGAGTCTCAAACAATTACATGCAAAAACATTTGGCTAAACTTGTCATGGCTTATAACAGTGGCATGGCTTCATGTTTACCAGGGACATTGGATTAAGAACAGCTAAGGCCGCGTTCGGTTCACAGGTTTGGTGCAGGATTTTCGTAGGAACACAATTCCTATGGTATTCTTTCCCTTCCAACCGTTCGAAACACGGGAAAGGTGAATAGTGTTTCATAGGAAAGCTGGTCTGGTAGTACTGATTCCATAGGATTAGAAACATCCACGTGCTGCTCATTTTTTGGGCGGAAGCCCGAGGCAGGCGCTCGCTGCCATGCGTTAGACAGGTTGCTGTGCTGTGTTGCCAGAATAAAAAAATCAACCTATGTGTGGTACGTGAGGTGAGGACAAGAGTAGTCACTGTGCAGCTGAATAAACAAATAGCATCTCATACTGCCAAGCATGCTACTCTAAAAAAACAAATCTGTACATTTCGTAGTCCATCCGAACACATTCTCTTGAGAGTTTCCTCCGGTTCGCTGTTCCATAGTTTTATACCTACATTCCTTTCCTATTCCTCTATTTTCATCAAGATCTATGTTTTCTGCCCCTTTATTCCAAACGGAGCCTAAATATTTGGTATAAGGGCATGAGACAGTGGGTGCACCAGCAGTCCAGCACCATGTACGTAAACAGGGGCATAAAGTGGTGATTCATAGTTTGTTGCCCCGAGAAACAAACATCCAAGAAACATATCTGGGTTGGTCCCATTTTTGTTCACTCTAGCCACCTACTCCTATGTGTGGATAGCAAATCTAGTCCTGGTCATACCACTGTGTACAGCGTTACCCCTATATTTCCCTTTTCGACCAAGAGACCGGTTGGATGACCAGTCTGTACTACTTTTACCCCCTTTCCTTCCTGTTTGTACCAAGTCCGATGTACACACTAAATTCCCCCACCCCCACTTTATTTCTTGTTTGAACCAAGTACTCCCTCCGTCCGGAATTACTTGTCATCAAAATGGATGTGTCTAGAACTAAAATACATCTAGATACATCCATTTCAATGACAAGTATTTTCGGACGGAGGGAGTACAAGATTCGACTCTTACCTCTAACAATAGAAGAAAAAAAATATGTGACGTTAGACCATCCGATCGAGAGGGGCTGAGAGGTAGAAAATGATGCACATGCAGCGACGTAGCGAGCTGGGGAAGTAGAGCTAAGGCGGTTTCGAACGAAGATATACCTGAAGGTCGTCGGGATGTGGATAGGTGGGCGGCGGGAGGCCGGATCCGCCCACAGGCAACGACGAAGGGATCGGAGGACCTCCCGCGCCGGCGCTCGGCCAGAGATAACGATGCAGCCGGCAGTGGGTCTCCTCCCTCGCTGTCGACGACGGCCTAAACGCTGCCCCTCCTCCCCTTCACCGGCGGAGGGGGATACGTCCGGATCTGTAACCAGCGGTGAGGATAGAAAGCCGGTGTTTTTTGAAGGGAGAAAGACAATGTTACTACCCCTATCTTGTTTAGATCTGGAGAGGGTGAGAGTGTGTGAATAGAGCAACCCTAGCAAGCAAGCGCGGAGGCTCCGGCCTATATATACGTAGTGGGGTAGTTTTCCTTTTTCACTCCATCAAAACAATCGTTTAAAATTGTGTACTACTACATGCCAGGTCGCGGTTTTTTTAGTTGTTGATTGTTTTTTGAGATAGCTACCCGCTTGTTCCAAGTGGTGTTACGGTGTGCCAGGTCGCACTTTGTATCGTTCAAGTCTGGTACTACAAGTCCCTCCATTAAATGAACAACCACCCCCTCGTAAAAATTGTGAACAAGCCCACGGCTAAAATTAGCGGAAACGTGGGTTGCCCCAACATGCATTATTATTTATATTTTCTACTCCCTCCGTTCCTCAATATAAGTCTTTTTTATTAGCCACACCTAAGACAAGAATTTTTTTTATTAGCAGTGAACCCCACATGTCATAGACACAAAAATTGTGGCAAGATTCCCTTAGGCAAGCCAAAGTGTGTCTAACAATTTGAGCAACTCAGGTTAGGCAAGTGTGGCAAGTGTGGGAAAAATAATATGGCAACATAAGACAAACATAGTCACAATCCAAACAGCCCCGTAATTTTTTGTGGCATGCATGAAAATTTGGTTAGTTAAATTTATAGTCAAAATTTGGCAAGGTGCATCAAATCAACACATGCAAGTATCAAAAGGAAAGTCACGGCATGCATGCATGCGTTGTACTCCCTCCGTTTCCAAATATAAGTCTTTTTAGAGATTGCAACAAGTGTCTACATACGAAGCTGAATATGTCTACTCCTACATACGAAGTAGCCCATTTGAAATGTGTAAAAAGACTTATATCGAGTGCAGTGCTTTGATGTGTCGCGTCAACTCATACAAGACCGAGAAATTTGATTACTACAACGCCCTCTCCCTCGTGGACTGAGCTTCGGTGCCTTAACTGCACCTGCCTTTGGCTGCATGACAGGAGGGCCAACCACCTGTTGGGCCCACCTGTCATAGACGCAAAGGCAGGAGCAGTAAGTAGAAGCTTTCGGTACACGCTATCCCTCCCGCACGAGGTGGACGAACATGCAGCAGTGGATTTGATACTGTAGAAGTAGGAGTAACATCATTGTTCGTCTTCTCGAAGAGGCGAAGAGCCAAGCACAACCCGAACGTGGCAGTTACGAACGCTCGCGTGGTGCGGTTCCTTGGAGTACTAGCCAGGCTCTTGCATGAGACAAAATTGCTATTGTTTAACAATTGAACTCCATTATCCATTGGTTGATACTCATTCTACATAGGTCCACGCGCTTAGCACCGTTTCCTCCTGGGGTCACCAATGTTTATTTGCTAATTAATAGCATTGCATGCAATGAACTAGCCATTGCAAGTCATTAAAAGCATGCACACCTCTCATCTCTTATTGGTTGATATGTCAAGAAACAAGAAACAAGGTAGAAGTTAATGCACCGCGCCTAAGTGTTTTGGGACTATTTGGTTTTCGTAAGATGACTTACACACCTAGACGGAGGGAGTAGTATAGCCCTGTAAACCAGAAAGGATCTAGAGATTTCAACAAGTGACTAGACTACACCGTGTGCAGTACTCCCCCCTTCCGGTTTATAGGGCTCAAATCTCATATCTCATGAACCAAGGCATTTTCCGATTGGAGGAATGTATCTCGTACTTTACAAAACTACCCTAATTAAACTCATGCATTAATTACGTAGTTCTCTCGTTTTCCTCTCCGCCTTGGTCGCGGTGCACAATATTGAGCACTCCTATATGACTAGCCGCTCTATCTACATGCAGGACATTTCAAAGCATCCGGGCATGTGTGCCATCCAGCAAATCAAAGCGAGGTGCTACAGTCGAGACTCACCTGTCACCCCGGTGTGGCCGTCATGACCCGTCATATCACAAAACCCACACCTTTACCAGCAGTGGTAAGGTGGCCTCCAAGTTGGACTGGACGAAGCAACCATCATTTCACTGGAACGCTCGTTCAAGCCCTTTCTTCCCTTTCTTGAAGAAAACCTCACTCCAGGCTACTCACTTCTGCCATTTTTCTTCTGTACCGATGAAGGAAAGGTGGGCGAATCAGTTATGCTGCTATATTTTCATTCCAAGAATCTTCTTTTTGCGAAGCACCGACCGATTCTCACATCCTATTCTGTTCCCGTTTTCATTGCGATTGTGGTTTCCTTTCGATTGCTTTTTGTTTGTCAGTTCATTGATGGATCCTGGAGCACTAGGCAAAGAGTTGCCGGTGGACAACCCACTGGAGACAGCGATCTCCAGGAAGCGAGCACCGACCAACGAGTTGACCATGTTGGCGGGCCAACCCATGGAGACGAAGAACTCCAAGAAACAAGCACTGGCCAAAGAGTTGAGGACGTTGGCGGACGAACTCCTCAAAGAAAGTTGGAAGAACAGCAAGGGCCCCACCGTGCCTACCCCAAGAACTCTGATTGCCACCTATGTGAGGCTCAAGACCGAGTTTGAGGAGATAGTCGCCGTTGAGAAGCAGTATTCCCCTGGCAAGGTGATGGCCCCCATCGAGGACAAGGAGATGGCCCCCAGAGGGATGAGATCCCCCGGTGAGCTGCACAAGGTAAAAAATAATGGCTTATTACCATAGTTGTGGTTTTTGATTATTTGCAATGTGCTTGCTAATATGTTAGGGTTGTGCAGGTGCCGGTGGACGTCCTTGATGATTCCGATGTCGTGGCCCGTCCTGTTGGCATCGCCCCGGAGATCGATTCCGATGTCGCTGTCCATCCTGTGGACATCGCCCCAGAGATCGATTCCGATGTCGCTGTCAGTCCGATGGACATCGCCCCAGAAATCGATTCCCATGCCGCTGTCCGTGCTGTGGTCATGGCCCGAGAGATCGATGACAAGAAATAGTTGGTCGCGCTAATCCTTCAGGGTAGTTTGCATTGCCCCATGTTTAATTACCAGAACGATGCGTGTTATCAAACCATCTTAGGGCTAGTGCACTGTCTTGTGTGGGCGGATCTTGCTACTTTTGTTTGATAGTGAATCATACGATGAATCGTGCGAATCCTCTCCGAGTTATGGAAACAGATGTATCCTCACCAGCTTTTGATGTAATATATGGCATGCTTAGATGTAAGTTTGAACTGTTTATCATATCAGCAGGGCTTGTTTGATGATTCTTGGTGTTAGTAGGCTAGCTACTGTGCGAGCTATAGTACTTGCAAAACACTCACCGAAGAGAAACGTTGGGGCTGATGAGCTCGTGGTACGCTTATACTTATCCCTCGTCGATCGACCAATAGCCCTAGCTCCTAAAATTGTAGGCTTAGCGATCGATCAGACAATAGTCGACATACATTCAGGCCTCATTTGGTTCATAGGGTAGGCAAATCGTAGCAAAAGTACAGAAAACGTGCAACACAAAATCATAGCAGTGCAGAGACGTGCTCCCTCCATTCCAAAATAGATGACCTAGGCGGGCTAGTTTGGCCTAGTGGGTTTCAGTGATATGACGTGGTACAGTGCCGTCAAGTCTTCGCGTGTGGTAGCACTTTTGCGGGTACAGTAAGTTTTCTTGAAGCAGCGGAATTCAATGAAGTCATGATGGTTCCTTCGTCCGAACAACTTACAGTGGGAAAGGTTACGCCTGCAATACGACCGGGGTAGACCAGGATAATTTTGTGCATGGCAGGTGGACCAGGATGGTCGACGTCCCACATGTCGGCAAATGAAAGTATTCTTTCTGATATAGAGGACGAGCAACGAGTATTCATTGTTTATTTTTGATGAAAGCTATTGTCTCCACTGTTACGACGGAGGAGTGTGAAACACGGCAGCCCAGTGAACTTGGCATGTGCACCACTCCCTCCTTCCTCATGTAATGCCCAGGTTACAACTTTTTCTCACTTTCTCTCTATCTATTTTCTCTCAAATGTTTTTTACCTTTCTTTTTTAAGACACAATTGTTTTTTATGCCTTTTTTTAGAATTATTTTTTTATACCTAGGAGCACGTGTAGAGACGGGCTCTTGCAGAGCCCACTCCTTGACTTTGTCAATGCCTCTCTCTCCTCCACATAAGGAGTACTACTTGCTATGCATGCATGCGGCGGGCAGCTGGCGTCTTGAGGGGCCAGGGCGGTGAGAGCGGGCTCCGGAAGCGGTCCGGACTCCAGCATGGCCCACCTCACATTATCACGATATATTTCTTGGAGTCCGTGCATGGCGGGCGGGCGATCTCTTCTCCCTCCCCCGTTTCTCTCTTCTCAGCCGACGCCCGCCGAGCGATTAGATTTCGGCTATCGACGGTTTATTCAATTACGGTCCCACATGTTAGTGAAATTGCAAGACAATGTGTGTCCCCTCTGGTGAGCGGCGTGCGAGCCGGACTGTCGGGGTTGCGACGCGTACGAGTCGTAAGTGTGCCGCCTTTTCCTTTAGAACTTGCGAAGCATAACATTTTCGCGTGATCGATCGATAGAAATCCAGAACAATGACGAGGGCGGTGCTTTCCCACTCGTTAGGCGGGCTAGTTCGAGTGATATGACGTGCTACAGTGCTGTCCACTTGCTCCATTTTTATGTAAGCAAGAGTTTACACTCTTACGCGGGAGGAGTGCGAAACACCGCGGATCTGATTTTGATCGAGGGATAACTGTTCCCTGCCAAATAATGGAGGATTGTTAGCGATTATAGCATGATAGTTAGGGCATCTCCAGCGCTGGCCCACAAATTTACACCGGCATCTGTCCGAGGACACTGATGGATGCCATCCGATGCTGCCCGCATACCTTTCCACAACTATATGAACTAACCGGACGAAATTCGTGCAAACAAAGCAAATTTCAAATTAACCGGATGAAATTCATTACATTTCGAAAACTTTTCCTACAAACTGGATGAAATTCATTACATATTTTGCACAAACCGTACTAAAACCTACTGTAAACCTAATCTAAACGATCGCCGGCGCCCGACCACCATGTCCGGCCATGAACCCGAGAAAGCCGGCCATTGCCTTTGCCTCCTCCTCATCCGCCTCGATAACCTCCTCCTCCAGAGCGGCGGCGACCTACCGTGTACTACTCTTCCTCGCTGCCGGCTGCACCCGCGCACGCGCGCCGGCTTCGTGGTCGTGGCGGTGGAGGGCGGCCGGGGGGTGCCGGCGATCTCCTTCGTTTGCTCCTGCGACAGTACGTCGAAGAGAGCTTTGGAGCGCGCCCGGAGCGGAGCCGCCGATGTCCCTCGTCTGCTCCTGCGACAGTATGTCCAAGAGAGCTTCGGAGCGCCAGGAGGCCATGGTTGAAGTGGTGCTGACAGAAGGAAGGGACCGGAGGAGAATAAGTGTGGGTCTTTGGCTATGGCTGGGAGCTGGGGCTCAAGTTAATATAGCGGGCGAATGGCAATGAGCCGCGGCAGACGGATGGACAACTGGCGCCGGAGTAGGTTCGTCGGGCATGAATGCGGACGCTGCTTCAGTGACTTAACTGCAGATGCGTTTGGGTTACTGACATGTGGGCCCAACGGGCATCTGGCCCGCATGTCAGTGACACACCAGTTGCACCTGCAGTTAAGTCCGGTGAATGCGGCATTGACATTCTGGAGAGACGGTGACCGTTTCAGGCGGGAAGCGCGCGCTAGCGATGGAAGGGGTTTCGGTGTGCAGTGGCACTAAGATCGGTCACTCACGATAGTACATACTCCGTACCATACTACCATAGTACCCTCTCTAGCTTAGGCTGTTTTATAGATTGTCATTATGATGGACGATATACATGAGCAAGGCGGTCCGAGTATGACCGTTGGTGTTGAGCCAGGTGAATACATGCTCGGCGTTCGCGTAGGCCTCCATCAAATGTCTAAACAGTAAGTCAGGCACCGCCGGGGCGCGCATGTGATGGGCTCGCCGTTTGCGTTGCGCCATGAGTAGGACTTTGATTTAGAGGGCGACATGCATGCATTAGCATGCTTTGACAGCGTGAGCGTGAGTGTCTGACGCGAAGTATTTCATTTTCATTTGGCTGACGAGGGTGCGTTGCAGTGACGAGTCCGTGGTTTGATTCCCCACATACGCATAATTTTGGTTTTTACAGTATTTCTTTCTCCATTGACAGGTAGGCCCGCGTAGATAGATAAAGAACACGAGCTGATGAGGCGCATGCAGACTGTTTGACTGGTCAACCAGAAAAATACGAAGCTATACGCTGAGCCAGTGACCGTATAATCACCATATCTCGTATACAATGATCAAAGTGAGCTATCAAGACAAGTTCGATGACCGCCAATGCATTTTACTCGGTAATAAATGACCAGGATTGAAGGGGAATCCAAATTTGCTTCGTCTTCTGTCCTTGAGCTCTTGACAAACCAATGCACTATACGTTTGTCCGGCCACTCCACCCCAGAGCTCTCACCAAGCGTCGTTCATGCCACCGCGCCGCACACTAACCGGTAAGGCAGCGATGGCATCCCGCCGCGCCGAGTTCCTCGCTGCCCACGACCGCACACAAAATGGTAGGGAAGCGATGGCATCCCGCCGTGCCAAGTTCATCACCGCTCGCGACCTCACAACTATGTGGGAGGAATTTGAAGATGCCAAGGCCGAATGGGCGGTAGAGCAAGAGGCGGCCAAAGCCGCACAGAGGGAGCGGAAAAGTCAGAAAGCACTCAAGAAAAGAGAGGCCCGCCGCCGCAAGAAAGAAAAGGACGCACGCGCTGCTGCGGAGAGGTCGGCGGAGATCCAAGCACGGTGGGGTGTCGCCGACAAAGCCGGGAAGGAGAACGACGGTGTCTGGCCAGCATGTGAGAAGTAGTAGTACCAGTAGTTAGTGTGTGTGTCTGTGTCTGAGTACGAGCATGTACCAATACTACTAGTTACTAGTATAGTTTTTAGAGCAAATTACTAGTACATTAGCCTAGACTAAATGGATCCTTTAGGGCTATTTGAGCCCCAACTAGCTCAAACTAACTCTAACCCATGGATCCAAACAGGGCCTATGGCCAGTCTCAACGCGGAGCAGTCGCGTGCACCGGGAAGCGGCGCTCTCTCGGCCGTTGCGCCACTTCAAAGCCGGCGCCAGTGAGAGGTCGCCTCCGCTCTGGCCGGGCATTAATGCGGCACTGACGCTCCAGGGCGACGCTGACCGTTTCACGCAGGAAGCGCGCGCTGGCAAGGGAGTATAGGTTTTGAACCGTTTCAGGTGTGCACTCAGTTTCCTAAGAAATTGTGGTAAAAAAAGTTACTCCACAGCCCGCTTCCCTTCTACTTCCTCTTCCACCGCCCGCGCACGTCCGCGGGAAGCGACCGGTCAACCCTTATATAGGAGTGCTAGCACAAAAAGATGCATGCATGAGCACTAAAATTTCCATATTAAAGTGCCGCTCCAGCGGGAGTATGGCGTATGTTGTTACCTTCGGCCGGCCCATGGCTACCGGGCGACGGCGACCAGAGAAGAGGCGGCGGGAGGGGAATGAATGCAGCTACTGTTTGGGTTCGCCTTCCGGCTTAAATAAATGCGCAGCATCACGTGTACCCACGGGTGCACAAATTGTAACATACGTGTCTGCTTAAGTGGGCGTCACGTAACTGGTGTGTGTGTGAGAGAGATTCTGAGAGACAGAGTGCGTGTGTGTGACTCTACTCTTCGCACATGTACTCAACCTTTTGCATCGGGATATAAGT
The DNA here is from genome assembly GCF_018294505.1 of Triticum aestivum. NCBI lineage: Eukaryota > Viridiplantae > Streptophyta > Magnoliopsida > Poales > Poaceae > Triticum > Triticum aestivum. Next base: position 277,041,436 of record NC_057808.1, read on the forward strand.
ATAATGGTATTTACTTTAGCTAGTGATTTACGTGGCCATATTAACGTGGTTGTGTCAAAAAATGTCACTTCCTACTCGTGATTTGCGTTATATAATTACAAGCAAGATTCTCGTGCATTGCACGGAACATCAATATGCATTTTTTTACAGAACACCTATTGTGATTGACCCATGCAGGAGTAATCCCATGTGTAGAAAGTAATGATATCTCGAGAATTTTATCAGAAAACTGGTATCTCGAAAATGTTATCGAAAAAATGAAAGATGAGAGATAAGGCGAGGAGGAGTGGAGCGTGGTGGTGACTGGTGGTCGGAATGGGCGGAGGCATGGGGATGGACGGCGCCGGCAGGCGGCAGCAGCCACCATGCATGCTAGATTGTTCCAGAGACTTATTCCTTTTTTAATTGCTGAGCAATGAGGTTGCGGGAGATAATGATGTGGAGAGAGGTGCGGGTATCTTTTGTAAAATTATCATAGTTTGCTTTCTATTCTCAGATATAGATCATACGGTCTGTATTACAAGACGGCAGACACACCATCACCGCCAACTCGTTTTTTATAAGGGTACAGATGATAAGTTTGCTGACTACTAAAGTAAAGTGAAATTTGTCCATGTTATGCAAGTAAATAAGGTGATTGTTTATCATACGGGTAAGGTTGGATGAAGGGTGGTAGGAACAAATGCTCCGCCTAGAGCATGTGTGTGTGAGATGGAGTCTTAGTATGTGTGTGTGGGGTGTGTGTGTGTGTGTGTGAGAGAGAGAGAGATAGAGAGAGATGGAGTCTTAG
>NC_057808.1:277042771-277121271 GCF_018294505.1 Triticum aestivum
GAAGGAGATTGTTAAGTGTGAGTGTGTGTTTTACCCATCCAGGCGGAAGTTATGTGCACAAAAGAGGAGAACGATTCGATGTGGCGTTAGGATTGAGGGTAATTAACTACGTATGGAGACATAGAGACCTTGAACGTGCATGTGTGAGAGGTATACATGTATACGTGGGATGTGTGTGTGCACGTGCGCATGATCGAGATAAAAGAAAGAAGACATAAGTCATAAGATCAACGACATGGGAGAGACGGATCGGTATGACAATATGCATGCATGTGAGAATGCAGGGAAGAAGGCCCGACAATTGAGCATGTGTTTTTGTCTTTAAGAGATAGTGGCGTGGGCTGGAGCATGCATCTATGGCGAGCAGAGGGAGTGAGGCGCAACGATTGTGCAAAAGAGACCAACCTATAAATGCATATGTATGGAGAGACATATATAGTGTGGGTGATAGGAAGCAAGACTCCGTGCGAGAAAGAAATGTTGACGGAGAAACTACAGATAGATACAGAGATGGAGATGCTAGCTAGAGGGACATCTGCTAGTTTGGGTGTTGGAGATGACCGTCGGGTGGTTCAAAGGGTGAAATTATATATGTGTGTGAGAGGGCACTTGACTGCATGTAGAGAGAAACATATGTAGTGTGCGTGATAGGAATCAAGAGTGAGGGCGAGAAAGAAGGTTGATGGAGAAACAGATAAATAGAAAGATAAAGATGCTAGCTAGTGTGCGTTAGAGATAGGAGTCGAGTGGTCAGAAGGCTGGGTTATGTGTGTGGGTGTGAGAGAGATAGAGAGAGGGTGCATGTGAGTCACATACAAACAGATATCAGAGAGAAATGAGATCCAGAGAGACGGAGTTTTGTGTCTGCGAGAGAGAAAGATATTTCACAACGAGAGTGATAGCTAGAGAGACATACGAGGGAACGCAAAATATCTCTAGGGAGAGAGGGTGTGTGTGAGCGACATACAAGAGAACAATGGAGAAATATGAGACCCTGGGAGACAGAGTTTGTGTTTGTGTGTGAAAAAGAGATATTGAAGAGGAAGAGTCGTAGGTTCTCATATCTAAGGAGCAAAAGACATCTCTGTATGAGGGGTGTGCGAGTGGCACACATGGGAATAGTAGAGAGAAATGAGACCCCGGGAGACAAAGTTTTGTGTTTGTGTGAGAGAAAGAGATTCCACATGGAGAATCATAGTTAGAGACACATAGCAGGGAGCGAGATATACTTAGAGAGAGATAGAGTGATGAAGGTCGAGGGAGAGAGTACCGTCAGTGTGTTACGAAGATAAAAGATCATTGTCGACATACAGGTAGCACGAGAGATACCTGAGAGACGATGAACGCGTATAGGTCCAGAGAGATAGTCCTATATAAGCATGAGTGATACCTATATGAGACGAATATCTGGATTAAAGGGGATTCAAATATTTAAACTGGAGATCACGACATCGATAATATCATAACGCAAATTGGTGTATCAAACATGCTTATTCATTTGAATTTGGGCACACGTGTAATGTTATATAGTTTATCAATATTGGTGATCCATAGATTCTTCAATTACAAACAATGCATGGTTTATATGCAATTAATGTCTAAACGGGATTACACTATATGTTGCGTGTGTGAAACACATTATACATGTTTGAGAAGTAAAAAAAACCCGCATGAAACACACATTAATTGGAGACAGTTAGCGAGGAATGCATACATTGGATTTCAACATAAAGTGGTTTCAAATATTTGAAAATCCAAATTGATGGATACAACCTTATGAATCTGAGATCATGCCATTTGTAAACCATATTTATGTATAAATGGTGTTGTGCTTTTGAAAGTATATATAAAAAATGATGTATATAGAATGTAATTCCAATTGAAAATGGATCCCGCCCGAAAAAAATACACAATACAAACGGGATTCGAATTGAGTTGGCACGGTAAACGTGCACTCTGCAAAATTTGAACGAAGCGGGGAAAGTCGCAGTAACCGCCCGAAACCAAAATCTGCGAGATGGAAATCACTACTGCCTATCCCTGCCACGCAAAGCCTATCTGCTGGATTTCTATAGGTTTTGATAGGGGTAGGTTTGTAATTTCACCCAAACGTGACGTAACCGCCTCTCACCCGGATTCATACACGGTGGGCGCCAAAACACAGTGTGTCCTCGGCCGAAATCGACTCCCTCCCCGATTCATATTCATACACGGTGGGCGCCAAAAACAAACTCTCGTCGGCAAATATTCGGTGTATGCGAGATTACCGTCCTATCCCCAACCGACTAATGTTGCTGTGATGTAGTAGAAATTTGAAACGGGGGCTAAGTTTGTAAATTTCCTCGCATTTGAGACAAGCGCGCCCTGAATACATGGTTCCCCCTTCCTCTCTACCTCCCTTTTCCCCATTCGTACTCCGTGGGCGCCAAAACACCCTCTCCACCCCACCCTCCTCCGTCCGCCGCCGTCCGCCACCCCATCCACCGCCGTCCTCCTCCACCATGCCGGAGCGGATACCCCGACGCCGCCGTCCATTACAAGAGATCGACCTCTCTCATCCACGGCTTCGGACCGGGATCCTTGCATCCCGTCCTCTCGCTGCATCCCCGCCGCCGTCCACCTTGTCGGCGCCGCTCCTACGACCGTCTCGTCCACCGCGCCCCGCCGCCACCGTCTACCCTCCTAGATCTGCTTCCACGCCACCGACAGCCATCGCTACAGCAACACCGTCAAATTCTCAGCAGATGCGTACATGGCGCCGCACCAGAGGCGGTACTCTTTCGTATCTGCTCAACTTATTTATCACAGCAAGAAAATAGATCGCCACTGCTTTACTCTGATTTCTTGTCTTGGTTGCGAAGTTGCCTTTGTCCGGTTCGCACCTTCAGATCTGCCATGGCACGCTCAACACTATACTACCAATGCTTATGGTTTTCCCCTTTTATATTCCACACTGGTTAAATCACAGTAGACTAAATTTCAAAATTGGGCCAGTCAATTTTTCAGAGCTCGCCGGAGTTTGCCGATGCGATCGAAGGGGCTCGGGTGGTTGTGGGGCCTCGCCGAACGAAGAAAACTCGACGCGGGTGGGGGTTGGGGCAGGGGTGGGGGGTGGGGGTGGCGGAGGAACACAGGCGGTGGGGGCCGGTGGTCCGGCCGGCGGCCCGTGCGGTGTTCTGTATGGGAAGAATCAGAGACGAGGAAGAAGAAGGGTTATGAGACGTAGGATCTTCATCCAACCGCCTGAAATGGTCGAGAGACAGCTGGGAGTTGCATTCTTAATGCGCTCTGGTTCATCATGTGTGGGCACTACGCAACCAACATTTTATTATCCAAAATCTGCTTGCTCTTCTTTACCATGTTCCTCTTCCGTTCTTCTTTAATATGTACTCTCTCCGTTCCTAAATACAAGTCTTTGTATAGATTCCACCATGGACTACATATGGAGCAAAATGAGTGAATCTACACTCTAAAATGTATCTGGATACATCTGTATGTGATCCATAGTGGAAATCTCTACCAAGACTTATATTTTGGAACGGAGGGAGTATGATAGTAGTACAGTATGTTCCTTGTACTGAAGATGAGCAGGGACATTTGCAGTGTAGAGGTCTATACGGTCGGTTGTGATGGACACTTTGAACCTCTTTGATTCGTAGGATCTTGTAAACATAGGAATAGGATTTGTAGTGGCCTGCCCACTTGAATCCTATAAGAATAGCAAGGAAATGCGGGGAGCCGTGTCACCTTTGAGAGTTACACTGATATTAATAGTACCGCACCTTCACTTTAATGGCAAGTCTATAAATGAATTTTTGGTGAAGTCTCCTGTGCTAAATTTAGAAGACATTGAATGGAAAAACCTTGTTATGCACTGGTCTCGTTCCCAGGATGAGGTACTGTCTATGAAATCACATGAAAATTTGAACTTCTACTTTTCCGCATGTGCCTTACGGATCTTTTTTGCAGGAAATCTGCTCGAAGAAGAATTCCGGTTTGACAAGAACGACAGGATATCGCAAATATGCTGCCCGCTGCTTTGCTCTTGTTAGTACCTGTTGTCCTGTATCACTGTACTTGCATACATACCTGGTTCATTATGTGACAACAGTATGCATGATAGCTTGCTTATCAATTGTTCGCTCCAAATTACCTGATCTGTATGAATGGTTACATTAGTGTAGAATATATCCAATGCCAATGTTTTTTTAGCTCTGCATTGTTCTTGTAAGTACATGCTGTCCTTTATCAGTGTACTTATAATGACAGGTAGTTGTTCATGTACCATCACTCTGCAGCTTATTTTCCTTTGCCCTCCATTTTCTACACATTAGTTCTATATTTACTCTTACCATAAGGTTGGTACTGAAGAAGTTTAGCTGTGCATTGCTCTTGGCTGTACCTTTTGCCTGTATCGCTGCACTTACATTTATAGCTAATTGGTTATGTAGCATCACTCTTCATCTTATCTTAAATATTCTCCATTTTTTCGTATATTATCACATCTATATTTACTCTTAACAAAATGTAGAATAAAGGCAATGCTTTTGAAGAAGATTCTGTGGTAAACTTCTTGAATTGCACCCCCATCAGCATGGACAAGGCCTTTATAGAGCCTGTCTTCACCAATAATGTAAGTTTGTCCATCTCAAGCCTTCAACTTTGTTGTATATATTTGGTTAGGCATGACTACAACAACTGTTTATTTTTGGTGTTTGCATCAAATTGCTTGTTTAAAGTTTATTATGTAGTTCATAAACAAAAGTTTGTCCTTTCTCAATTTAAGTTTTCAGTTGTACAACCAAGTTCCTTCTTCATACCATGTAAATTAAACTATACAGAGCAAGTGATCTTCTTTTGCACTGCATGTATGCTTCTGTTCTTCATCCGTAATCCAGTGGTGTGGTGAACCTACCCACTACAGCACAATGTCATATTCTGCAATGTCTTAACTATGAACAATGTCATATCATTCTACTATTATTTAAACCGTCTCTTTATTTGCCAATCTAAAATGGTATAAATTGACAGCACACTAACCATTGATACTTATGAGTTCTTGATCTGTAATCCAGTGGTGTCGTGAAGCTGCCAACTCCTTCACAATGTCATTTCCTGCCATGTCTTGACCTGAACAATACCATATTGTGTTAATGCAATTTTAAACTGTGTCACTTTATTCGTCAGTAAGAAATGTGATGAATTGTCAGCACTGATACTTTTATGTGCTAAACCTGTCATCTGTCTGCTTGTTTATCTTTCAGAGTGAGGAAGATATAAGTGTTGAACAAGCGCAGTCTCATCATCTTGCTCAGCTGCTTGCGCTGCAGCTCCCCAGCAGGGCTAACCTTTCTTGAACTCTATTGAAGTGCTGTCGGTTTTGTATATTATTTTGTCGGTGTGTTTATTTGCACTGGTGGCGATCTTTGATGCCCAGTGTATGTAATCTGCTGTCTGCTTGTGCTTTATGATCATAGTGGCGAACTTTGATGCCCAGTGGATGTAATATGCCGTAATTTCTTTATTGTATAGTCTAGGTTTTTTCTTATTCACGATGCTGCAGTTATTTTACTGTATATATATATCCCGCAGTAAACCGGCCAAACCGTAAAATTACGGTACATAATCGGGCCGTCATGCAATCACGATGTAGGTTGGGCCTGAAACGTGCCGAACAGCTCACGGGCCCGTAGCAGCCCGAAATGAACCCCGGCCCATGATTGTGCGAATCAAATCACGGGCTTTTAACAGGCCAAAATTGTCTCGGTCCTTGTTTGGCCCAATCAGATATCGGCTGCGAGCAGGCCGGATGCAAACCGGGTCGTAGTTAGGCCCAACTATATGACGGGCTTTTAACAGGCCGAAATTAATATAGGGCCGAAATGTTAAACGGGCCCTTAACAGGCCAAAACTAATATCAGGCCGAATTACTCAGTGGGCCTTTATCAAGTGGGCCCAAAAGCATAGTGTCCAGTTGACGGGCCGAATCTGATATGGGCCATAATTGAGCCCAAAGCCTCTTAAAGGGTCGGACCTGATCTGGGCCGTAATTTGGCCCAGAATGTGGTAGGCTTTTAACGGGCCGGATCTCATATGGGCCACTATTAGGCCCGGAGTGTGGCAGGCCATTAATGGACCGAATCAAATATGGGTCGGCATTTGGCCCAAAACAAGGCAGCCAGTTAATGGGCCGACCTACTAGGGTCCTCAAAATCTTGTGGGCCTACAGCTGGGCCGGCCCATTAATGTCGGCGAAATCTCGTGGGCCTTTAGCTGGGCCGGCCCATTATGATCCGCAAGAATCTTGTGGGCCTTTACCTGGGCCGGCCCATTATGGCACACAAAAATCTTGTGGGCCTTTACCTAGGCCGGCCCATTATGGCCCGCAAAATCTTGTGGGCCTTTAGCTGGGCCAGCCCATTATGGTCCGCAAAATCTCGTGGGCCTTTAGCTGGGCCGGCCCATTATGGTCCGCAAAATCTTGTGGGCCTTCAGTTGGGTTGGCCCATTTAAACTTGATGGGCCGGTCCACGTGTCAACATATCATAGGCGCGTCTCGCCCATTCGATGAGTGACACCTGTGCCAACGTGGACCTGACACGTGTCTCCTCCAGCCAATGATGATTTTACACGTGGAAAATCCCCATTGGTCGGGGCTGTTAACGGGTTATCGGATCCAAAACCCGACCCGATAGCTTAACGGCGTTCCGTTACGGTGGATGCCACGTGTCGGTCACCCTTGACGAAAGCACTTCTGTGACGCGCGATTTATCGTCATGGAAGTGGACACTTCCGTGATGATAATTTTGGTAATGTCATGGAACACTTCTACGACAGCACAGGTATGACTATCTTGATTCTGTCATAAATTTGTCATGGATGTACATGCATGACAAAAAACGCGACCTACCATGACAAACACGTATCATCACGGAAGTGTATTTTTTTGTAGTGTTGTCATAGTTAAAACGACGATTGGTTATGTGAGGTCCGGCTTATAAGGTTTGTATGAAGGTTTAACTCAGTGGTTGTGCGGCCCTTGAAAGCACTTGATTTTTAGGCCTGGCCGCCTATGAAAGCCTTGATTTTTTGTTATTTGATATGAACACCTTTTGAGGTTCATTTTTGTGACATGTTAATACATGGTGGACAACCGATGAGGGCTATTTTTCCTTATGGTTCTTATATGAATATAAACCGTGTTTGTTAACCCGGACTGACTCTGGACTTTAAGTCGGCAGCATATGATGATCTTGTGCTTACAGTTTTGCGCTCTAAGTCTTTGGGCTGTTACCATTACTGCATGTGGCATGTTAAGCCGGCAATATAAACTGATTTCACAGGCCATGTAGCCTTGATTATATGACTCATCATTGAGCATTTTTGGGTTTGATAACCCGCCTTGGTTTTGGACGTTAAGTCGCCATTATATTTTGGATTGCGCCATTAGAATCATGCGCCTATAAATCATTGGATTGTTACCTTCACTGAGCATGGCAATGTAAGCCAGCAGTATAAATCAATCCTACAGGTATGTTTTCCTGGCTATATGAATGTGCGAGGTTTGATAACCCGCCCTGGCTTTTAACTTTAAGTTGCCAGTATGTTTAGGCTTGAATGGCCTTAATGCTAGTCTTTTCCATAATTGCATAAGACTATATTATGTTTGGCTTGTTACCCACCCTGGCTTTTGACGTTAAGTTGCCAGGGCATATATTGTTTAAACTCTGTGCAGGATTTGCAGAGCTATGACTTACATAAATGATTAGGTTCAAGCCCATCATCAAAAATTGAAATTGGTGTTTCAAAAGGGTTATTAATTATTGATTTTCACAAAGGCTATAAGCCGCCGGGTTACAAAAATCCTGGATTACAATGGATGCGCATTAAGTCGCCATCGGCCAAGAGCCACTGAGTATTTAAACTCTAGATTTACTTGTCAACCGATAAGGTATTCAAATCTTGAATAGCCAACATGGCTGGATTTTTATTATGGTTATCAATAACCAGTATTATGATTGAGGTTTTCAAATTTGCTTCAGCACAATGGTTATTATTTATCAATGGATATGATTTATTCTACAATGGAAGGAATAGTCCCGAGTCGCTGCAGGCTTATGACCCGGCACTTGGGGGCTACACGTTGCTGTTCAAGTCTACATGATCATATCTACAAAGTCCCTACTCATTATTGCATAATGACCCGGCCCTTTGGGGCTACACTGGTTGAAGTTTTTATGAGCATAAGGCAATTACAAGTCCCAGGTTGCTGCAAGCATGACAACTCGGCATTTGGGGGCTACATATGTGGAATATTTAGTTTTGACTAGTGATTGAGATGAACAACCTGGATTTATATTGAAACAAGTCTTAAGCTGTTACTACGCTCCCTTCTTAAGACTTGGGGGCTACAAGTGATATGCATATAAAGGAGGTACATTTTCAAGCTTGATGTTAGCAACAGTTATAACTCGGTGCTATCAATATTTACAAGCTGGCAGTTTTGGCAATTATAACTCGCAGCCTCTATATCCTCAAGCCGGTGGATCACTAGATGAATATCTTGAGTCCAATATTTTTATTAAGACAGAGCTTTTTAAACCGACTTAAATGGATTATTTCTTACAATGTTTCTCTACAAGAGACCAACGTTAGTAAATTAATTATGAAGCTGGCCTGTTGACCCGGATCTTTTCAAAAGAAGTATCTGGATTTTTTGCATTGGCAAAGTTTGAACATATCTGCTAAAGGAGATTTGCTATGAGGTCATGGACACATATCAAGAAGGAAATGACAAGGACTTAAGGATGAGCAGGTGCTAGTTCAGAAAAAACTTTTAACCCGGAGCACAACCTGTCAAATTGGTTCTTGTGTTTATTTTTGCAGGATCAGTTTAACATGGATAAATCCAAATTAAACTGGGGCTAATGTCAGGGATATACCCCGCGGTATGACCCGGCCAGGGCCTGGTGACTCATTGGTGACCCGACAGGTGTTTGAGGTGGATGACAAAGCCCAAGGCCCAGAAGGCCGGCTCACATTATGGTGGGCCGGCTTAAGAGGAAAGGCATGAGGAATATTTCCTTTGCAAGGAAGCAAGACCCGGACTCCAACTTGTAATAGAAGATAGACTAGTCCTAATCCTACTAGGACTCCACATGTAACCCGCCCCTCTAACTTATATAAGGAGGGGCAAGGCACCCCAAGAGGGGCGAAGTAATCTCTAAGGCTAGACACAACAAAGGGGAGCCGGCTTACACGGTGACTCCCTCGTAATGATAATGAGACCTAGCCACAAACAACATGTAGGGTTATTACGGGATGATGTTTCCCGGGGCCCGAAGCTATCTAAACCCTTGTCTTGTGTTGCGTCTCTCGATTCCGATCAACCCCTCTCAAGCTACCACATAGATGCGCTGGCCTCACGACTAAGTCCTCACACTAGGACATCTGTCGTGACAAATCCACGACAGTACTACAACTCACAGGGAGCGGTACTACCACGTAGGGTGCGGAAGTAAAAAATACTTCCGCCCCTACTTCCGCGCATGCCACCGTTCTGGGCCAGAGGCCACGGTACTACCGCATTCTAGGAGCGGTACTACCACGCTAGAGGTACTACCGCTGCCATGGGCGGTACTACCATGGGCCGCTGCGGTACTACTGCTCCTTTGAGCAGTACTACCGCACGCCACAGATCAGTAGCACTAGGAAGCATTCATCTTCGCAACGACAAGGGAAAAAACCGGTGCTCCAAAGAAGCAAGGAAAGGTGGTGCAAAGGAACAGATGTGTACGTGTTGATTCCACCCTAACCTTTCCGAAGCGGACCCCTCTTCATAGTACGGCTTTCCTATGACTCAAATCCAGCAAAAAGAAACATAGAGAAACGCCGTCTTCGATAGGCTTCGAGGGGCACCGAATCATCTTGTGCCTAGACATGAGATATCAGAAGTGCTCAATGCACACGATTAGTCCGCAAATGCACTGTCATCAATCACCAAAACCACTTAGGGAGAAATATGCCCTTACAATCTCCCCCTTTTTGGTGGATTGATGACAATACGGGATTTGCACATAGGGATATGAAATGAAACATAAGCAAACCCAACATCTATAAAATATAGACAGGCTCCCCCTAGATGTGTGCACTCTATAGAAATGCTTTGGACTGCACGACACACATACTAGGATCAACACTCCCCCTATATTTTATAAACGAGGCAATCCTTGCAACAATATGAATTACACTAAGCATGGAGGCAAGGTATAGAAATGAGCATGAAGTAAAGGGCACAGGACATAATAAGCTCACAATCTACTAAACATACTAGACAATAGGATAAGACAATAAGATAAGCTGAGGACATATGTCTTACACCATATGATAGTCTCCTGGACTCACACGACACAACCACAAACCAACAAGCCAAAGCAAACGAAGGTTCAACAGAACGAAAGCAAAGCGAAACAAGACACGACAGAAGACTCGCAAATCCTACATCCTCTCCCCCTTTGGCATCGAGACACCAAAAAGGCAGAGAGGACACCTACGACACAGGTGGTGGCAGAACTCCAAGGCATCACCAGTCGTGTTCCTCCTCCTCAGACTCCTCAGCAGCACATGGTGTAGATGGAATACCAGTCTCCTCCTCTGACTCACTCCACCGGCAGTGTGATACGTCTCCGATGTATCTACTTTTCCTAACGCTTTTCCTCTTGTTTTGGAATATAATTTGCATGATTTGAATGAAACTAACCTCAGACTGGCACTGTTTTCAGCAGAACTACCATGGTGTTGTTTTTGTGCAGAAATAAAAGTTCTCGGAATGGAACAAAACTTTGCGAGGAATTTGTATACAATAAAAGAGAATTTCTGGATCCAAGACCTGCCAGAGAGGGGCACCTGGGTGGGCACAACCCACCAGGGCGCGCCCCCCTCTCCTAGCGCGCCCAGGTGGGTTGTCCCCACCTGGTGGCCCCGCTGACCCTGAAACCAACGCTATAAAATCCTATTTTTGGAGAAAAAATCAAGGAGAAATAATTATCGCGATCCACGAGACGGAGCCGCCAAGCCTGGTTCTTCCTCGAGAGGGCAGATCTGGAGTCTGTTTGGGGCTCCGGAGAGGGGGATCTTCGTTCTTCGTCATCACCAACCCTTCTCCATAACCAATTCCATGATGCTCCCCACCGGGAGTGAGTAATTCCTTCGTAGGATCGCTGGTCGGTGAGGAGTTGGATGAGATTCATCATGTAATCGAGTTAGTTTTGTTAGGGCTTGATCCCTAGTATCCACTATGTTCTTAGGTTGATGTTGCTATGACTTTGCCATGCTTAATGCTTGTCACTTTGGGTCCGGGTGCCATGAACTCAGATCTGAACCGTTTATGTTATCATCATTATATCCATGTTCTAGATCCGATCTTGCAAGTTATAGTCACCTACTACGTGTTATGATCCGGTAACCCCGGAGTGACAATAACCGGGACATCTTCCGGTGATTACCGTAGTTTGAGGAGTTCATGTATTCACTATGTGTTAATGCTTTGTTCCGGTTCTCTATTAAAAGGAGGCCTTAATATCCCTTAGTTTCTAGTATGGACCCCGCTGCCACGGGGGTGTAGGACAAAAGATGTCATGCAAGTTCTTTTAATAAAGCACGTATGACTACTTACGGAATACATGCCTACATTATATCGATGAACTGGAGCTAGTGCCGAATCACCCTAGGTTATAACTGTCACATGATGAATATCATCCAACAAGTCACCGATCCAATGCCTACGAACTTTTCCATATTGTTTCTGCTAAGTTACTACTGCTATCATCACTGTTACACTTGCTACAAAATTACTGCTATCACCGTTACTGTTACTATTGCTGCTGTCACTACTATCAAAACTATCAAACTCTTTGCTACTGATCACTTTGCTACAAATAATTAATCTCAAGTGTGGTTGAATTGACAACTTAGCTGCTAATACCTTCGAATATTCTTTGGCTCCCCCTGTGTTGAATCTATAAATTTGGGTTGAATACTCTACCCTTGAAAACTGTTGCGATCCCCTATACGTGTGGGTTATCAAGACCTTTTTCTGGCGCCGTTGCCGGGGAGCATAGCTATATTTTTTGAGTCACTTGGAATTATTATCATATTATCACTATGAAGAATCTGAAGGATCCTAAGACTAAGATATTTCCCTCAAGTACGAGGGGAGGTAAGAAACAGCCATCCAGTTCTGCTTTAGATTCACCTTCTGTTATGAGTAAACTTGCAACACCACCACATGCTATCAATTCTGATATGTCGCAAGTATTTGATGATGCTACTTCTACTATGAATGATGCTTATGATGATGCTAGTACCTTGCTTGATAATGATGATGTGCCACTTGGTGAATTTCTTGATGAACAAATTGCTAGAGTACTACAACATGATGTTGTTGAATCTGATGATGAGCTTGAAACTGAAACTTCTGAAACACCTGCTGGAACTAGCCCTCCTAGATACAAATTGCCTAAGGTACTGGAAGGTTATGTTATGAGTGAAGAAACAACTAGAGATATTCCTGCTTGTAATGATAGAGATGATCTAGAGAAATTACTACACAAGTATAAAGAAAAATCTCTGAATGCTAGAATGAAATGTGATCCTAAGTTTGCTACTTCACCTATTTTTATTGATGATAAGGATTATGAATTCTCTGTCTACCGAGAGTTAATTACTTTGCTTGAATCTGATCCTTTCCATGGTTATGAAACTAAAACTATTGTGGCACATCTTACTAAATTATTTCCTTTCTCATTAAAGAGTGATGCTAAAGCTTGGTACAATACTCTTGCTCCTTGTTGTGTGCGTAGTCCCAAGGATATGATTTATTACTTCTCTGAAAATTATTTTCCTGCTCATAAGAAACAAGCTGCCTTACAGGAAATATTTAACTTTGCTCAAACTAAAGAAGAGAGTCTCCCACAAGCTTGGGAGAGGCTTTGCCAGTTACTTAATGCTTTGCCTGATCATCCTCTTAAGAAAAATGAAATACTTAATATCTTCTATAATGGACTAACCGATGCTTCTAGGGACTTCCTAGATAGTTGTGCTGGTTGTGTTTTCAGCGAACGAACTGTTGGACAAGCTGAGGAATTATTGAATAATATATTGAAAAATTATGATGATTGGACTCTTCCCGAACCACCGCCTAAACCCACTTCGAAGAAGAGGGGTATATTATATCTCAGTCCTAAAGATATGCAAGAGGCAAAGAAATCTATGAAGGAAAAAGGTATTAAAGCTAAGGATGTTAAAAATTTACCTCCTATTGAAGAAATACATGGGCTTAATACACCACCATTGCCTAAGGTTCTAGAGGTAAATTCTTTAATGAAGTTTAGTGATAATGATAATCCTCACAATATGCATCCTAGCCAATGCCTTTATGAGTTTGAAAACTATATTAGAAAACAAGATCATTTCAATGCAAATGTTATGAAACAATTGAAATATAATTCTGATATGATTCCTCGCTTGAGTGACTTGTTATTTAGAATATCGAATGATGTTAGAGGTGTGGGAAAACATGCTTCTATGGTTCAAACTCAGTTAGAACAAGTTGCTAAATCTCAAAGAGAATTTCTTGATGAAATGAATCATAATATGCATGACTTTGCTGTTAGAGTTGCAACTAGAGGAGGTAAAATGACTCAGGAACCACTTTATCTTGAGGGACACCCAAAAAGAATTGAACAAGATTCACAAAGAAATAACACTAGTGCACCTAGTCCTTCTAAAAAGAAAAAGAAGAAGAAAAATGATAGGACATTGCATACTTCTAGTGAACCTGAAATAGAAAAACCTCCTGATAATGATAATGAAATTTCTATCTCTGATGCTGAAACTCAATCTGGTAATGAACACTCACCTACTGATAATGAAAAAGATAATGATGAGGTTCATGAAGACTCTCAACCAAACAATGATAAAGAACCGGATAATGATGTTGAGATAGAACCACTAGTTGATCTTGATAACCCACAACCTAAAAATAGAAGATATGACAAAAGAGACTTTGTTGCTAGAAAACACGGTAAAGAAAGAGAACCATGGGTTCAAAAACCTATGCCTTTTCCACCCAAGTCAACTAAAAAGAAAGTTGATGAAGAATTTGAACACTTTGCTGAGATGCCGAGGCCAGTCTTTTTGCGTACTCACTTGACTGATATCTTGAAAATGCCTCCTTATGCGAAGTATATGAAAGACATCATCACAAATAAGAGAAAAACACCGGAAGATGAAATCTCCACTATGCTTGCTAATTACACTTTTAAAGATGGAGTACCTAAAAAACTTGGAGATCCGGGAATACCAACTATACCTTGCTCTATCGAAAAGAATTATGTGAAAACTACTTTGGTGTTAGTGTTATGCCTTTCTCTTTATATAAAAGACTTGACTTGAATAAACTCACACCTACTGAGATATCTTTGCAAATGGCTGACAAATCAACTGCCATACCTATCAGTACCTGTGAAGATGTGCCCGTTGTTGTCGCTAATGTTACTATTTTGACTCACTTTGTTATACCTGAGATGCCCGAGGACGACAACATGTCGATTATCCTTGGTAGACCCTTCTTGAATACTGCAGGGGCTGTTATTGATTGCAATAAAAGCAAGGTCACTTTTCATATTAATGGCAATGAGCATGCGGTGCACTTTCTGAAGAAACAATTCCAAGTGAATGGTATTAATGTTATTGAAAAATCTCCGACAATCACTATTGGAAGTTTTCAAATACCTCTACCTACTGTAAAAAAGAAATATGAAATACTTATTGTTGGGGAAATGCATATCCCCATTGAGGTAACTTAGTGATTTTACGAAAGTTCTTCGGTTTCATGTTAATCAAAAGTGGTTCTTAATAAGACCTGATCAACCTTATTAATGGATCATTTTTGAACGGTATGAAGTTGATGAATTTAGTAAGCACTACCTTCTGTCTTTACCTTTTGTTTTCTGTTTTTCTTAGTTAAATAAAATAAAATGCCCTGTTTTATCTATTTTCTGAATTTCCTGTGCAATAAAAAAATGACCCAAAAATAAAAGTTCTCAGAATGCTATGAAAATTTCACACAATTTTTTTTGAATATTTCTGAATTTCTGGTGCAAATAATACCAGAGGGCGGTGCACCAGGTGGGCGCAACCCACCTGGGCGCGCTAGGACCCCCAGGCACGCCCTGGTGGGTTGTGGTCCCCACGTGGGCCCCCTCACTTACCTCTTCATCCCACATCATCACTTACCTCCAAAAAAAATCTCCATTGCTCTCTCTCCCGTGTTCTTGAGCTCAAACCCGCGGATTTCGATCTCTTTGCTCGAAGCTCCGTTTCCGAAACTGTTTCGGGGGATCGTTGCTTGGTATGTGACTCCACCGTTTGTCCAATTAGTTTTTGCTTTATTGGTTTATATTTTGAATAATTAGCTACTCTTGGTGCTGCTGTAGATGTGCTTGCATGTTAAATTCTTAGTGTTCTAAGTAGTTTGAATGCTTGCTATGGCTTCTATGCATCCCTATGAGTAATTGCTATCAATTTTATAAAGTTTTGTTGACAAAATTTTGTCACCCCAAAATTTTTGTTTTTAGAAAATTGTACGCGGACATGAATATCTTCAGGAAGTTTGGCTCTAAGAAGAACTCCAAGGGTGTTATTGGGGAGTCTTCTGACAGTGATCTCCATCCTCAAAGGTTGGCGGAGGTACGGTCGTGCGAATGGACGCACACCCCGTTCCTGGAAGAGGCTGGAATTCTTCAGGAGTTCATGCAATATGTTGCAAATGCCGGCCTCACCGACTTCACCGCAGATGAGTGTGACCAGCACCAAACCCTCACAAATATCTTTGTTCAGAGTTTTACTTTCCTGCCTAGAAATAATCCTCCTGAAGTGAGCTTCGATTTATATGTTGAAAACGATCAGATACCACTCACTGAATTTTGTGATATATGCTTGATCCCTTCTGATGGGAGCTTAGACGAGCCTAGGCCGGCTGGCTTTGAGGACTTTTATAGCACTTTGACAGTGGGAGATGAGAGAGGGGTGTCAGCCACCACGGCTACTAGCATACACTTTCCTGCCGTACATTATTTTTCTTTATTTGTTGCTAAGTGCTTGCTTGCTAGAAAGAAAGTAGGTGCGCTTAGTGCACCAGACTTTGCTGTTTTATGCCGAGCACTAGAGGGCGACAACACCCATAGCTTGGGGGCTATTGTGGCTCGTTGCCTCCATCTTAATAAATCCTAGGGTGAAATACATGGTGGCATTTTTGCTACTCGTTTGGCGGCTCACTTCGAGGTCGAGATACGCCCTCATGATTACCCTTTGACCAAGGTCTACCTAGACAGGGCAGCCATGGAACACCATCATTTTCTTGCATGAGATTATCCTGACATTCCCATTCCTTATAACCTGGTTTTTAGCGTTAAAACTCGTGATAGTATTCCACTGCCTGCACCCGCTTTGTTTGATTCTGCTGCCAGGGGCGGATACAGGATTATGCCTGCAGACATCATCGCCTACCGGAACGCTCAGGCTGTTGCGGCGGCAGCACAGGAGGAGCCTCAGAAGTGGGATGAGTGGATCCCCGCTCCTCAGCACCCCTACTACCCTCCAGGCTACTGATCGACTACCAAGTTAGGCCAAAAGCCTAAGCTTGGGGGAGTACGTGTTTCCACCGACTTTACATTCATGTTCACTTATTCCATTTGTCGGTGTCCACACTTTTTCGTTGTATCATCCATGCTTAGATTTATTTTTCTTGCTTTCTTCTTGTGTGCTTGAATTTTTTTAGAAAAAAAATAGTCGTAGTTAGTTTACTTTCTATGCATGCTTAGTAGTAATATTAAAAGGAAAACCCAAAAAGATTTCCTTGTTCTTCTTTTGCTTGTTGGGAGCTTTCCCGTGTAAATAGTTTTTCTCGTTTTTGCTTTTCCCTTTTGTTTGCTTGATTCAAGAAAATCAAAAACTCCAAAAATATTTTAGTGTGTTTCTATGAACTTCTTTTCTTTTTATTCAAGTCCTACCGAGGAGAAGACCATGATGAAAATGTTGAGTGGCTCTCATTTGAATAATTGTTGAACTAATAAAGAGCACATTTTACCTTGTCTACTCCTATTGAATAAAATGTCTTGCAGATTCCAGCTTAGTCCACGACACTCTTGCACTATTATTATTTTCATATCGTTCGGTCGTGCAAGTGAAAGACAATAATGACGACATTTGATGAACTGGTCGTGGCACAGAGAAACTGGTATGAACTCGACTTGTTCTGTCTGTGTAAATATGTTTAACCTAGTATCCATGATTCAGCCCAGTATGATTAAACATGTTTGCAATGACAATTAGAGATTATAGTTTCTCATGCCATGCATAAGTAGCTGGGAGTTGATAATGATTTATCTTGGGTATCAACATTGCGTTAAAATGATTGTGATGTAGTATGATGATATGGTATCTTCCTCTGAACGTTCGAGTGGCTTGACTTGGCACATGTTCATGCATGTAGTTGAATCAAAGCCAACATAGCCTCTATGATGTTTATGTTCATGGTGTTCATATCCTACTCATGCTAGTGTCCAATGTTACTTATCCATAATGCATGGTTATGATCGTTGTTACTCTCTAGCTGGCCGCTTCTCAATCTAATTGCTAGTCTTCGCCTGTACTAAGTGGGAATTCTGCTTGTACATCAAAAACCTTGAACCCAAAGTTATTCCAGATGAGTCCACCATACCTACCTATATGTGTATTACCCTGCCGTCCTAAGTAAATTTGCATGTGCCACCTCTAAAAACTTCTAAAAATATCCGTTTTGTGTGCTTGGATCGTTCATGGAACGACAGGAGGTAGTCGGTATCTTCCATGCTAAGCGGGTTATTCTCAGGTCGAGTGTTTATTCACTCGCCATCGCACGAGAAAAGGGCGGTATTAGGGATGCCCAGTCCCAAACTGCAAAATACAAAAAGAGTTAATCGCTCGAATAATCTAACAAAAACCCCCAATGGAGTCAAAACCTTTACTTTTTATCGCTTGGGAACCGCCACTAGCTTGTTTAGCATCGGAGATATTGATAACTGATAGTTGTGAAGTGAATGAGAAGGGTGCATGTCCCAAAATAATCATTTACCTCTGTTTTAAAAATTGAGCTCTGGCACCTCTGCAAATCACTGATTCCCTCTGCGAAGGGACTATCTATTTACTTTTATGTTGCGTCACCACCTTCTAAAACAAGCGCCAGAAACTGAGGGAGTACAACTGTCATGATTTATGCATTGTGTGTAGCTAATGTTGGGTGCATCATGACTGGATCTTTTCTACCATGAATTACAATGTTTAGTCACTGCTTGAACTTCAGAGGTGCTCTGCATTTATGTTTTGCGGTCTCAGAAAGGGCTAGCGAGATACCACTATTGTCATATTATATCATGGTTGTTTTGACAACCTGTTGCCGTTTGAGATATCTTATTATTGCTCGCTAGCTGATTATGTCATTGATATGAGTCATTATAATCTTTAAGAGTTATTGACGACATGGTTAGTTATAATGTTGGGTGAAAACCTGGGTGCTGTTTAAGCTTATTTATGCAAACAAGAGCAGAAGAGTTCGTAAAAGTTTTTCTTTTTCACTTTCAGTTTGTCAACTGAATTGCTTGAGGACAAGGAAAGGTTTAAGCTTGGGGGAGTTGATACGTCTCCAACGTATCTACTTTTCCTAACACTTTTCCTCTTGTTTTGGACTCTAATTTGCATGATTTGAATGAAACTAACCCCGGACTGACGCTGTTTTCAGCAGAACTACCATAGTGTTGTTTCTGTGCAGAAATAAAAGTTCTCGGAATGGAACGAAACTTTGTGGGGAATTTTTATACAATAAAAGACAATTTATAGAGCCAAGACCTGTCAGAGAGGGGCACCTAGGTGGGCACAACCCACCAGGGCACGGCCCCCCTCTCCTGGCGCGCCCAGGTGGGTTGTCCCCATCTGGTGGCCCCGCTGGCCCTAAAACCAACGCTATAAAATCCTATTTTTGGAGAAAAATCAAGGAGAAAGAATTATCGCGATCCACGAGACGGAGCCACCGCCAAGCCCCGTTCTTCCTCAGGAGGGCAGATCTGGAGTCCGTTTGGGGCTCCGGAGAGGGGGATCTTCGTTCTTCGTCATCACCAACCCTTCTCCATCACCAATTCCATGATGCTCCCCACCGGGAGTGAGTAATTCCTTCATAGGCACGCTGGTCGGTGAGGAGTTGGATGAGATTCATCATGTAATCGAGTTAGTTTTGTTAGGGTTTGATCCCTAGTATCCACTATGTTCTTAGATTGATGTTGCTATGACTTTGCCATGCTTAATGCTTGTCACTTTGGGCCCGGGCGCCATGAACTCAGATCTGAACCGTTTATGCTATCATCATTATATCCATGGTCTAGATCCGATCTTGCAAGTTATAGTCACCTACCAATACAAAAAAAAAGAAACATCCGTGACATTTTGGGCCGAACGAATTTTTTTTTCTGTCATACTTATGACACTTCTATGACGATAATTGTGACAAAACCCGATATCATCATAGATGTGGTGGGGTCCTACTTCTATGACAAAAAATCATGACAGAAAATTGGCTTTTCGTCCTGGGCGGGCCGGAGACGCAGCTGCAAGACATTCTTTGGGCCGTCCATGATGGAAAAAACCGTGGTAGAAGCAAGGGCGAGGAAAATATCGGGGTGTTCCCGGTTACGGTGGGTGGTCGGGGCCGAGCGATGCGCGTTTCTCTCGTACACGCACGCGCGTGGGTGCGAGGCGTTGGGCTCTAACTGAACGCGAGCGAGGCATTGGGCTCTAACTGAACCCGAGCGATTGTACTGCAGGCTACCGCGTTACTGAACCCGAGCGATCGATGGATGGCTGTTAACTGAACCCGATCGAGCGATTCCTTCGCTACTGCTGCTAACTGAAGCCGATCGATGCTGCCTCTGGATGAATAGTGAGTGTTGCTGGGGGGGTTTGGATGAACAGTTCCCGGTGGGGGTGGATGAACAGAACCCCGTGGTGTTGCCTCTAGATGAACAGGACCCCGATCGATCGAGCCGGTTGGGGCTGGATGAACAGGACCCCGTGGAGGGCTAGATGAACAGGACCACCCCGTGGAGGGAAGGATGAACAGTAGACGGTGGAGGGCTGGATGAACAGTAGCCCGTGGAGGGGTGGTTGAACAGGAGCCCGTGGAGAGGGCTGGTTGAACAGTAGCCGGTGGAGTAGCGCGCGGTGGAGGCTGGATGAATAGGAGCCCGTGGATGAACAGTCGCAGGTGGAGGCTGGAGGAGGTCGACGGTGGATGAACAGTAGCCCGTGGAGGCTGGAGGGGGTCGACGGTGGAGATGAACAATATCCCATGGAGTCCCGTTTTGCGGTACGCCACACCCCTCCCGATGAACAGGACCCCCGTCTCGACCGTAGCGCTCCAACACAAGTCCGTTTCCTCCGTTTTGCGGTACGCCAGACCCCTCCCGATCAACAGGACCCCCGTTTCGACCGTAGGAGGTCCATTTCCACCGTTTTGCGGTACGCCAGACCCTGCCCGATGAACATGATCCCGTTTCGACCGTGGCTGATCGAACACAAGCCCGTTTCCTCCGTTCTGCGGTACGCCAGGCCTTGTTTCCATCGGCTATTCCATCCAAGCCCTCCCAATGAACACGACGACGCATTCCGTTCCGACCCAGCCGGTTGGCTCCCCATCAACACGACGACTACGCAGTTTCTCCGTTCCGACCCAGCCATCTCCACGAGCACTGGCCGTACGTATGCGCGAGTAGGCGTTCGAGACCCTGCCCGTATGTATGTATGTGGCCGTATTTTCTTTCTTGCACACTGGCCGCTGTACGTACGTGTACATGCTACGTGCGCGCCTCTACTACGACACGTGCGTGCCTCTACATCGACCAGTATGTACGTACACGTTCGCGACCAGAATGACAATGCTACGTACGCTTCGACCAGGTGGGTCTCGACTGTCAGGCACTTCCTTGCCTGCGAAGATGTAGCTGGTGGGTCCCAGCAGTCAGGGCGGCGAATCGTTTTTTTGCCCAGACGCAGTTCCTTGCGTGCGAAGATGTAGCTGGTGGGTCCCAGCAGTCATGGGGAAACATTTTTTCACGAAATACGGTGGTCCGTTCGCTGGGTCCCCGCTGTCATGTGGAGGAATAATTATTTTGCGCGTAATAAGGAGGCACTTCCTTGCTGCGGCCGTGGACCCAGCTGTCAGCCTCTCCACGTACAGTACTCTTCCGATGGAAGTCGTTCCTTGACCACGTTGACCACGCCGCGCCGAGAGCACCAGGGCGGTGGACGGCGGCGAGGCCTAGGAAGGGGACGACGCGGAGCCGGGGAAGACGCGGCAGTGGAAGCCCGCGCGGAGAGGAGTACGAGGGTTCACTGGTTCGACTGCGGTGTGAGGCTGCCGTCGCCGCAGGGCCTGGCCAGCGGTGGGAATAGTAGGGGGCGGTGAGGCCTCCGTGGCAGCACAGCCGGCCACGGGAGGCAGGAGCATGCGGCACGACTGGCGCTGCTTTGGGCGGCTAGAGCAAGAAGACCAGAGGTTGAAGAAGCACTACGGCCGTTGGATGGACATCATACGGTCACTGGAGCTAGAATCATTCATATTGACTAAGTCGACAAAGCACTCCGTCCCCGTCAACTTAGTAGGCCCACAAGTCAGCCACCCGCCGAGGTGGGTCCCAACTAGCAGGGGGAGTATTCATTTTTTTGTGCGTAATGAGGAGGAACTTCCGGTGGGTCCGAGCTGACAGCGGGGGGAATGTTTTTTCACGAAATACGGCGACCCATCTGGTGGGTCCCAGCAGTCAGGGGGAAACATTTTTTTCGCAAAATACGGTGGCCCGTCCGGTGGGTCCCTGCTGTTAGGTGGAGGAATCATTATTTTCCGCGTAATAAGGAGGCACTTCCTTGCTGCGGCTGTGGACCCAGCTGTCAGCCTCTCCACGTACAGTACACTTCCGATGGAAGTCGTTCCTTGACCATGTTGACCATGCTGCGTTCCATTGCATGCATGCGTCCATGGGCGTGGTGCGTCCCCACTGTCAGCCTCTCATGTACAGTCATCTTCCAATGACTCTCGGTTGTTGACCACGTTGACCACACCGTGCCGAGCGCACCAAAGGCCGGTGGACGATGGCGAGGCCCCAGACTGGAACGACCCGGAGATGGGGAAGACGGGGCAGTGGAGTCGCAGATGGAGAGGAGTGGGAAACTTGACTGGTTCGGGTGCGCGGCAGCACAGCCGCGGTGCCGCCCACGGGAGACAGGAGCAAGAACAGAGGTTGAAGAAGGAGCACGGCTGTTGGATTAACATCCAACGGTCCAGCTGCTAGAATCATTTGTTGATTAAGTTGACAAAGCCCTGCGTACACGTCTGCTTAGTAGGCCCACAAGCCAGCCACCAAATCTGACGGGTCCCAGCTGTCAACGGGAGGAATAATTTTTTTCGCATAACAAGGAGGCACTTCCTTCTGTGCGAAGATACAGCCGGTGGGTCCCAGCTGTCAGGTGGAGGAAACATTTTTTTCAGCTTAATAAGGAGGAACTTTCCTTGCGTGTGACCATGGACCTCGTGGGACCCAGCCATCAGGCTCTCCACGTACAGTCCTCTTCCAATGACTCTCGTTTTGTTGACCACGCCGCACCAAGCGCAGCGAGGCGGTGGATGACGGCGAGGCCCCGGACGGGAACGACTCGGAGATGGGAAGACGCGATAGTGGAGTCGCAGATTGAGTGGAGGAGAAGGGTTATAACTGGTTCTGGTGCGGCGTGGGGCTACAGTCCGTAGAGAATAACAGGAGGTGTGGAGGGGTGGAGGGATAGCCTGGCCGGCGATGGGGTAGCGCTTCGCAGCGATGCATGCTAAGCAGAGCCGCTAGCCGCCGGAGGCCAGACCAGGTGGTCCCAGCGACGCTGGAGGAAGAAGACGAGAGATTGAAGGTGCATGCCGACCAAGTTGACAACGCCCTGCGTAGGCTTCGACCTATTGGCCCACATGTCAGCCTGCAAAAATGTGGCATATATTTAACCCATGTTTTCTAGAATGTACAGTCCATTTTTTGGGCTGGGTGAACAAATAATTTCACGTCAATGCGGCCCATTTATATTATCTAAGAAATCCCAGCCCATTTGCACTTCCTTCAAATACACGAATTAGCTGGGCTCATTATATATATAATGTTATGTTAGAAGGAGCAATTAATATAAAAAATAAACCGGAGAGGCACATTTTTTATATACATAATTAACAAATTAGCGAGTTATCGCTCAAAATAAAAATGAGCGCATTATTATTACATTGGACCTTAGAATCTTCGCAAGCTTTTGTACGCAATCACCAGGATTTTCCTTGCTTGTGAGTCAAAAACAACCAGGATTTTCCTTGCCAACTTCTGTTAAACATTTACTTTTATAAGTTAATAACACGTGGGATGTTTTCATAATGTATATATAAGTCTCTATAAAATATACGATAATAGTAATAATATAAATATATTGTGGTTAAAAAATACATTGGGCTGTCGATCTTTAAGAAAAGCCCATAGGCCGGTATGGACCTCAAAAAATAAGTTGAAACCACTGTCACCCGTATGTCGTGGGCTACGCATGTTAAAATACAAAACCTAGGCCTAGCTGATACTCGTTCGCCCTCTGGAAAAAAATGATACCAGATCCCCGAGCAAACTAGATTATAGAGGGGGCCGGCGGCACGACTGAAGAACCACATCAGGAGCGATTTTTTTCTTCAGTGGATGGCTCTTGATGGTGTTTTTTTACTTGCCTTTGCACCATACAACTTGTATTTTTAGCCTCCCAGTCTTTTGTGGACCAGCAACCCATTTGCTGGGCGGGCCAACCTACAGAAACCAGCACTCGATTTTTCATCAAACCGCAAAAACAACGTAGTACTATGTTTGTTTTGAGGCCGAAAACATTACGGCAGGGGTTGAGCGGGGGAGGGGCAAGACAGAGCAAAAAGATAAAAAAGAGCTGATGCGCCGTTGCTACCCTAACAAAGCAGGTGCAATTCTTCTCGGGAAGAAGGTGTGCCGTTGACACCCACACGTCACATACCCCACAGTAGGCATACTAACAAGTTTACACACAAGCACAACAGAAAAGGTAAACATTTGTCTCAAACTCAGGTTCACAGGACATGTTCATATTCATAGCCAACATTCACTATCAACAACTCAAAAGATTCATATATACACAAGTTCAGCATGTCTATGGATCCAAATGATTGATAGATCACACAACAATATTCATAGATAATTCACAAAAAGATCCAGATATACACATGTTCAGTATGTTTATGCATCCAAATGATTGAGATCACAGCCAATATGATCCATGGACGAACTTTAATTACCTAGGGTATAGACTGGTAAATGGTGTTCAGTCAGAGGTACTTCTTGCTAAAATTAATGCTTGTACGAGTAAAATTTCGAGTACATAAGAGGCAGCACAGACAATCTGAACTTTGCTTGTAGGTTTATCCTCAAATAGTGGCCTCGTGCCGAGGGAGGTTTGAGCAACTTGGTCACTACTTTCATCCAACTAGTTTACTGGCTCATCTTGGTCCTGTAGCTCGCCAAAATTCTACATTGCAGACTGGTAAATGGTGTTCAGTCGGAGGCACTTCTTGCTAAAATTAATGCTTGTATGAGTAAACTTTCGAGTACATAAGAGGCAGCAAAGACAATCTGAAGTTTGCTTGTAGGTTTATCCTCAAATAGTGGCCTCATGCCGAGGGAGGTTTGAGCAACTTGGCCACTACTTTCATCCAACTAGTTTACTGGCTCATCTTGGTCCTGTATCTCGCCAAAATTCTACATTGCAGACGAGAAAGGAGGCGGTTGAGAAAATGAACCACCCAAATTTTTTGTGCGATTCCACTGAAATGGAGCATCCCTGGCATGCAGACTAATTAAGTGCCAGATGAATATACGTGTCAACCAACTGGTCTGGAATCTTTAGACTCCATGCCATACAGTTCGCGACCATATGTGCCTATAACCAAAAGGCACAAGTTGGGACCAAAGACTACACTGCATTTTTCTGGGCTATGCGCCAAGCAATATTTTTGGTGTTCACTCTCCTAATACTTGGAGTTTGACAATTGGTTGACGTCGGTTGATACTCGAATGAATATAGGCACTTCTTCTTGTCAACATCGATGCTTGTCTGAGTGAACTTTGGAGTACATAGCAGCAGCATAAGTACCTGTCCATCTGATCTTTTTGTGCAGTTCTACTGAAATCACCCGATGTAATGATTTGCCTACAAGTTCAGGCTCCAAGTTACTCCTTTATGAAATCGGCAAACAGTAGCACAATACCAAATTACCAATACATATGACAAGCACAATAATCAGGATAAAGACCAGTACCAACCTGTGTGAGGTAGCATATCAATTACTATTTCCTTTGACTGGAAGCCGAGATAAGCCAAGCGACTGACAGCAAAGGAAGAATCCAAGCCGAGATTAGCGACTAATAGGAAAGGAAGGAAGCTGTTGAGGCAATGAAGCACCCAAAGTTTTTGTGCAGTTCCACCAAAATCGAGAATCCCTGTTGGCACATATATTGAGAGAGTGAGATTACTGTAATAGTGGGACTAGTTGATGAAACATACACTAACAAATAGAAGCACCCTCATTATCTTAATGGGTAAAGTTAGCATTCCCTCCCTGCTCCACCACATGATTCACCTCCATAGACAAACATACACACGTACATGATTCAGCATAGGGTGCTACTAAAGATTTGTTTAACTCCGACAGGAAAATTAGGCAGCAATAAATTAGTTGTACTTAAGTACTCCTAATTAATTAAGTGAGACAACAAAAGTGGAAGGGCTACCTGGAGGATCGTCTCACATGTAAGGTAGTCGTTGCCGGAGCCCTTGAATGGCCTCGACTGAGGCCTCTGGCTTCAGCAAGATCGCCTTGGCACTGTTTGCTCTTCTTCTTCTTCATCTTCATGCTCTGTTTCTCATTCTCCTCACCAGTTGGTGAAACCAAGTAC
The DNA here is from genome assembly GCF_018294505.1 of Triticum aestivum. Lineage (NCBI taxonomy): Eukaryota > Viridiplantae > Streptophyta > Magnoliopsida > Poales > Poaceae > Triticum > Triticum aestivum. The sequence continues at coordinate 277,068,904 of NC_057808.1, forward strand.
ATGATTGGCCTTCTATTTCAGAATTGGTTTTGTCAGTGAGGGAGTACAAGTGTACTAGTAAAAATAGCATTATTTTCTCATGGCAGTCGCAAAATAGAGATGAACACATGCATTAAATATCATTCTTACCTAAAGGAAGATTATGGTGCCAATATGGGTGATGAGGATTGGAACACAGATCTCCCTTTGGGCAGTTCCACCGAAATGAACCAACTGTTCCATTCTGACATTCCAGTTAAACAACACAAAAGTCACTTCTTTTAAGAAGAGTTTTGTGCAGTGCACCAAAAGGTCACAACAACAACCAGGTGAAATGGATATCCCTGTTTGCACAAAAAGCTACAGAGGAAACAGTCAGAGTCTCAAACAATTATAGGCAAAAACATTTGGCTAAACTTGTCATGGCTTATAACAGTGGCATGGCTTCATTTTTACCAGGGGCATTAGATTAAGAACAACTAAATATTTGGTATAAGGGCATGGGACAGTGGGTGCACGAGCAGTCCGCACCATATACCTAAACAGGGGCACAAAGTGGTGATTCATAGTTTGTTGCCCCGAGAAACAAACATCCAAGAAACATATCTGGGTTGGTCCCATTTTTGTTCACTCTAGCCACCTACTCCTATGTGTGGATAGCAAATCTAGTCCTGGTCATACCACTTTGTACAGCGTTACCCCTATATTTCCCTTTTCGACCAAGAGACCGGTTGGATGACTAGTCTGTACTACTTTCACCCCCTTTCCTTCCTGTTTATTCCAAGTCCGATGTACTACATACTAAATCCCCCCACCCCCACTTTATTTCTTGTTTGAACCAAGTACAAGATTCGACTCCATGAAGTAGCTTTACCTCTAACAATAGAAAAAAAGGTGATATTGGACCATCCGATCGAGAGGGGCTGAGAGGTAGAAAATGATGCACATGGAGCGACGTAGCGAGCTGGGGAAGTAGAGCTAAGGCGGTTTCAAAGGAAGATATACCTGAAGGCCGTCGGGATGTGGATAGGTGGGCGGCGGGAGGCCGGATCCGCCCACACTAGGGCAACGACGAAGGGATCGGAGGACCTCCTGCGCCGGCGCTCGGCCAGAGATAACGGTGCGGCCGGCAGTGGGTCTCCTCCCTCGCTGTCGACGACGGCCTAAACGCTGCCCCTCCTCCCCTTCACCGGCGGAGGGGGATACGTCCAGATCTGTAACCAGCGGTGAGGATAGAAAGACAGTGTTTTTTGAAGGGAGAAAGACAGTGTTACCACCCCTATCTTGTTTAGATCTGGAGAGGATGAGAGTGTGTGAATAGAGCAACCCTAGCAAGCAAGCGCGGAGGCTCCGGCCTATATATACGTAGTGGGGTAGTTTTCCTTTTTCACTCCATCAAAACAATCATTTAAAATTGTGTACTACGTGCCAGGTCGCCATTTTTTTAGTTGTTGATTGTTTTTTGAGATAGCTACCCGCTTGTTCCAAGTGGTGTTACGGTGTGCCAGGTCACACTTTGTATCGTTCAAGTCTGGTACAAGTCCCTCCATAAATGAACAACCACCCCCTCGTAAAAATTTTGAACAAGCCCACGGCTAAAATTATCGGAAACGTGGGTTGCCCCAACATGCATTATTATTTATATTTTCTACTCCCTCCGTTCCTATATATATAAGTCTTTTTTATTAGCCACACCTAAGACAAGATTTTTTTTATTAGGAGTGAACCCCACATGTCGTTGACACAAAAAGTGTGGCAAGATTCCCTTAGGCAAGCCAAAGTGTGTTCAATTTGAGCAACTCAAGTTAGGCAAGTGTGGGAAAAATAATGTGGCAACATAAGACAAACATAGTCACAGTCCAAACAGCCCCGTAATTTTTTGTGACATGCATGAAAATTTGGTTAGTTAAATTTATAGTCAAAATTTGGCAAGGTGCATCAAGTCAACACATGCAAGTATCAAAAGGGAAGTCACGGCATGCATGCATGCATTGTACTCCCTCCGTTTCCAAATATAAGTCTTTTTAGAGATTGCAACAAGTGACTACATATGAAGCAAAATATGTCTACATACATCCGTATGTAGTAGTCCATTTGAAATGTGTAAAAAGACTTATATCGAGTGTAGTGCTTTGATGTGTCGCGTCAACTCGTACAAGACCGAGAAGTTTGATTACTACAACACCCTCTCCCTGGCGGACTGAGCTCCGGTGCCTTAACTGCACCTGCCTTTGGCTGCATGACAGGTGGGCCAACCACCTGTTGGGCCCACCTGTCATAGACGCAAAGGCAGGAGCAGTAAGTCAATGAAGCTGCGTCCCTCCCTCGCGCATGAGCGTGGTGGCTGGCAGGACTAGTAGGAGCTTTCGCTACACGCTTCTTGACGGCGGCGAACTTGCAGATGGAGTTGACCATCATGTCGTCCATGCGAGAGGGGAAGTTGGCGTCGGCGAGGGCTACGACGCCGGCGGTCGCCAGCACCGTCTGGGAACATTGCGCGGTGCGGGGCCGCAGGCCGGTGCCTTGGATGATTTGGCACAGCCGACTGCCCCTTGCGACCATCACCTCCATAGGTGCTTCTGGCTCCTGGTCACTTGGTCTTGGATTGGAGTGAGCAGTGTTGCGCAGAGACTAAGGAGAGGATTGGAGTGGTGGGGCGCCTTTATATGAGAATCCAAACTCTGTTGCCTTCACATCGTGCTGGCTCTATTCTGCTTCTCCAATTAATTCCCTCTGCATGTAGAGTAATTGGAGGATGCATCATCGACCGTTCAACGTCTCAGGAACCGCTACCCTCTCCCTCCTTGGCATTCAAGCACCTATGGAGGCGACTGCCGCTCGCATCTATCGTGTGTCAGGAGACGTTCCCGTCGACGACGAGGTGCCTATGGTGACTTCGTAAATTTCAAGATGATAGTACTAGTATACTCAATATTGTGCACCGCGACCAAGGCCGAGAGGAAAACAAGAGAACTACATATTTATTTACGGTGTAGATTCACTCATTTTGCTCCATATGTACTCCGACTCGGTGTAGTCTAGTCACTTGTTGAAATCTCTAGAAAGGCAAATACTCCTTTCTAGTTTACAGGGCTATACTAGCAAGTAGTACTACAATAGTGGGCTCACATAGCAATTTTGTATCATGCAAGAGCCTGGCTATATGCGTGCTCCAAGGTTCGCAACTGCCACGTTCGGGTTGCACTTGGCTCTTCTCCTCTTCGAGAAGACGAACAATGATGTTACTACTACTGCTTCTACAGTATCAAATCCACTGCTGCATGTTCGAACCCACTGCTGCATGTCCGTCCACCGCGAGCGGGAGGGATAAGCAAGAGCCTGTCCTCGTCTGCGAGCCACCGCGCGCATGGGCGAGGGAGAAGGCGTGTAGTAGTAAAATCAAGCTTCTCCTCGTTGTACGAGTTGATGCGACACATCATAGCACTGGCCCCACATGGTTGCCTCTAAACTTGGCTGAAAGACCGGCAGTGTACAATACTCCATTTGCTGGAACCTCTAACATTTACCCCACCACAAATTAAAATATATATTCCTGTCTTGACCAGATGAGCGTGCAAACTAGAATCACCAGGATGACAGGTAGGGCCAGAAGATTATTTTAACCAAAAAATATAGCATGGAGCCGACCCCAACGATTTTAAGCTTACAGGCACGGTACACGCTATCCTAGACTACTCCACACATGAAACTGCCACACGAGCGTCCGGGCTGCGCTTGGCTCTTCGCCTCTTTGGGAAGTCGAACAATGGCCCTGTTTGGATACTCTAACTCAGTTAGAGGTTAGAGTTAGATTCTAACCCTGAACTAACCCAGAACTAACTCTAACCAAAAAGGTGTTTGGATAGCAGGGTTAGATGGAGCGCGGATACGGCGAGGCGCCTTCACGGGCGGTGCGAGAGGGAGGGAGGGAGAGGAAAAGAAACTTCGAGGAAGTGAGGAGGGATCTGCCTCGAGGAAGTGCCATCTGACACCAATTGAACTGCTGCATGTCCACCGCGTACGGGAGGGAGAGCGTGTAGCGAACGAAAGCTTCTCCTAGTCCTGCCAGCCACCACGCTCATGGGCGAGGGAGGGACGCAGCTTCATTGACTTACTGCTCCTGCCTTTGCGTCCATGACAGGTGGGCCCAACAGGTCGGTGGCCCACCTGTCATGCAGCCAAAGGCAGGTGTGGTTAAGGCGAGAGGGTGTTGTAGTAATCAAACTTCTAGGTCTTGTACGAGTTGACGCGACACATCAAAGCACTGCACTCGATATATTTCAATAATTTGCGTTTACTAATGCATTAATTACAACACATGCATGCATGCCGTGACTCTCCTTTTGATACTTGCATGTGTTGATTTAATGCACCTTGAAGTAGTATGAATATGTGACGGTAAAGCTTTGTAATGCCCCGGCCCTAATAAAGCAAGAGATGGTTGTGCATGAGGAGGGCGAGATCATGCAGACGGAACAGGACCCGACGATGGAGCTCTCTATGGTCTCGATGGACCTCACCTTGCTCCACTGCCCCATGTGCCTCCGCCCCTTGAAGCCTCCAGTGTATGAGGTTCGAATACACCTCGTCCGTTCGGCTGATCGAGCAAGGTGCATGTTTTCTTGATTGATGTGTTGTTCGATTGATTTGTGCAGTGCAAGGGAGGGCACCTGGCTTGCGCGGACTGCCGCGTCGAGCGCCCCGGGAACCAGCGGCAGTGCCAGAAGTGCGAGCGCGGTGGTGGCTTCGATGTGGGGAACACAGCGGTGGACGCCGTCCTCTCCTCGGTGAGGGTGGAGTGCCCGCACGAAGGCTGTGGGCTCTACGTCACTTACCACAAGCTCGCCGATCACCAAAGCGTGTGTCCGCTCACGCCCTGCAAATGCCCCGTGCCCGTCTGCGGCTACGAAGGCTCGCCTCCGGTGATCTCCCAGCACATCAGCACCATGCATCCCATGCCCGTGCACAGGATCCAGTACGGCAAGGCGCTCCAACTGCAAGTGCCACTGTCGGAGCCACGGCTCTTGCTGTTCGCGGAGGAGGACGACTGCACGTTTTTCTTGGTCGGCGGCGTGCTCGACATTGGCACGCCTATCACCATGTCGGTCGTCTACATCAGAGCGGGGCATCCCCACTGCCGCACTACGTGGCCAAGCTGTGGGCGAACGGCCCGCTGGGGGAGCCCAAAGGCAGGACCGACACCGTCAAGGTGGAAATGGAGGTGACAAGCAGCAGGGATCCCGGCGACGTCGCCGTGCAGGAGCTGACCTTCTTCACAGTTCTGCCCAAGCTGCTGGCCGGGGCTAAGCTGGTGTCCCTCCACATTCAGATTGACAAGCTCACGTCCTAAATGATTCTACAGTGCCTTCTATTTATCTTAGTAATATGCTAATATAGGGGTTAGCTAGAGATGGTGGGTTTTGGTGGCGATGCAGCAATTACCTCGACATCAGATCAGCAGTGAAAGTAATTTTGAACAGTCGAATGGATATTTTGTGTCTGTTGGATATAAAGATCCTTTGGGTAAGAAGTAACAACTTATATGCTTTTTTTAAATGGAACAACGATACTAGTATAATTTTTGTTGACATGCACTAATATTTTCAACATGGACGTCGGGCTGTAGCTAGAAGGGCCGTTGGGACGCGGCATCGGCCCATACCGCGGTGACCCCGATTGGGACGCACCGATTGTGGATTTTCTCCCTCGCCGATGTCGACCGCGTCTACGCAGAACATTGTTCCCTTCCCCCAGCTGCGGGATCAGCCCGGATATGTGACCAGCGGTGTCGTGGAATTATCACGGCAGATGTCCTCGTGCAAGGACTTAGTCCTGGAGCCATCGCAACTAGGAAGCTTAAAGGGGTTTAAACGGGACAAAGGACACGAGGATTATACTGGTTCGGCCCCTTACGGTGAAGGTAAAAGCCTACTCCAGTTGAGGTTGGATTACTTAGGGTTTCGATGACCAGGGAGCTAAACCGCTATGCCTGGCTATCGATCTGATCTTTCTTGTCCTGAACCGCCGCTGGGTCGTCCCTTTATATAGAGAGGTTAACGCCCAGCGGCTCTCAGAGACCCGGCCGGCTTATAAACAGTGTCCGGCTCGGACTCTTAACTATTCATGCCTTACACTATAATTCATGCCTTAACGGCGGTTTATCACTACGGGCCTTAAGCCGCCTCTAGGCCTTAGGCCCATTATTGAACCGCCATCCTCAAGCTTGATATTGGGCTTCATGTGATGGTCGTCATGACATAACCCGGCCCTTCCCGGGTGGGTGACTCCAGTAGTTATATCCCCAACATTAGGCCCCAGATTGATTTGAACTGGTTCATGTCAATCTTCAATACCTTAATAAAAAATCTTCTGGCTTCTGTCTGCGTAAAGGCTATAACCCGCCGTGACATCATCTTCTGGATTCTTTGTAACCCGCCGTGATGTCATCTTCTGGATTCTTGTAACCCGCCATGACGTCATCCGCCATTAATGCACGTTCTACCCAACGTATCTCAACGGATCCTTATCTTAATAATTGTCCCAAAAATCGAGGCGTCTCCGCAGCTGGATAACCATGTCTTCAGCCTCCTTGTTTCTCGCACCCATTCATCAGCCGTCCCTTATAAGTAGGCCCGTCCCTCAGGTCTTCGTCATTCTTCCCTTTCCATCGTCTTCCTCCTCTCGACACCTCAGAGCCCGAGCTCCGCCGCCGCCGCCGCCGCGCATCCCGTCTGCACCAACCAAGGCCGCTGCATCGACCTGTCTTGACCAGAGAACCGCGGCGCACCTCCGCTGCTCATCAGCACCAGTAAGTCCTCGCCGTCCCATATATTAGATCCGCATTAGGGTTCGCGAGTTCTTCTGTGTTCTTCGTGGTTCCTCGCGATTCCTTCGCAGTTCTTCCACAACGGCCTCCTTTGATCTAAGAGTAGTGCATAACTTCGGCGGTAGTCGTTTCACACCCATTTTCAATACTAGCAGATCCCTTTTGCTTGCAAAAAGACCTCATTTAGAGCTCTCGAACTTCTCTGTACCAGTTTTTAGGTCTAGAAATTTTTCTTTTCTGGACGATCGTTTGATCCAAAATAATCCCTGCAATCTGTGAAACTTGTTTGTGCAACACTTAGGCAAAAACTGCATCTGTTAGCCATGGCGGCTCATATCGCCGGCTTAAAAGAGGCCATGCTTTGTGAAATTTCCGGATCATTCATAATAGAGTTAAATAACTTAATTGCTCATGATATCCACAGCGGCTTAAATAACCTGACACAATTAGCCATATATCATTAGGCCCTTTCATAAGCCGCCATCTTGAATACTAAACTGAAATTTTCCTCCGGCTTAAATTTGAACCGGAAATTTTATTTTGTCATAGGCTTCCATCTTTCACAATGCCGCCTAAGGCTCCCAAAGCACCCATCACATGCAACTGGGTTAGATCCAACGTCACCGACAGCATCTTAGCTGATTTCGTGAAAACGGGTTACTTGCCAAAGAAAGAGGTCATGTCCTATCGTGCTCCTGACCCATCAGAAGAGAGGCCTCAACCCAAGGATGGGGAAGTTGTCATATTTACTGATCACATGAACCGGGGCTTTGCTCCTCCCGGCTCAAAATTCTTCAGAGATGTCCTGCACTTTTTTGATCTGCGACCTCAAGACATCGGACCCAATTCCGTGTCAAACATCTGCAACTTCCAAGTGTTCTGTGAGGTATACCTCGGAGAAGAACCCAGCTTGCTGCTCTTTAGGGAGTTATTTTACCTGAACCGCCAGAATGAATGTGCCAACGGGCCTAGCTTGGAACTCGGTGGAATCTCAATCCAACGACGGAGAGATTGTCTCTTCCCTTATGCTGAGCCGCCAAGCCACACGAAAGATTGGAACCAGACATGGTTCTACTGCCAAGACACTTCTCTGGCTGACGAGAACCCTCTGCCCGGCTTTCGCGCCCTGCGTCTGGAGTCAAATCACCCCTTGCCAGACAAATTATCTCAAGCTGAACGTCAACCACTTACTCCCACCATCAACAAAATCAAAGCTCTTCTGGGGAACGGCTTAAATGGCATTGATCTGGTCCGGGTCTGGGTTGCCTGGCGGGTGATTCCTTTAAGCCGCCGCCCCGGCTTGATGTGTGATTACACGGGCCAGAAGGACGATCCTCTTCGACACAGTCCAGACGACTTACCTGAGGACGTCATTGATGATACAACCAAGTCGCTTCTGAACGAGAGCCTGGCAGATTGCGGGAGAGTGGGCTTAAGCCCTTTCTGCAAGACTAACCCGGCTCCAGCGGTAAACCATTGACCTGAATACTTCTCCTTCCATTTTAACGATTTTGTCTTAACTCACTAACCTTTGTTGTATTTTACAGGCTAATGACAAATTCTGGAAGGTCAAGTATGACCACGAAGCTGCCAAGAAAGCCAGAAAAGTTAAGAAAGCCGCCAGGAAAGCCACTCCCGTAAGAAGGGGAATAAACCTAGCGCCTCGGACCTGCTTCGTCTGGAAGACACCTCCGAGTCAGAGGTAGCTCTTGACTCTTTAGGCTCCTTTTTTAACCATCTTATTGACATGGATTATCAGCAGGAGGACACCGGAACGAGTCATGAAGTGAATGAAGAGGTAACTATAATTTCCTCCGACTCCGAGCCTTTGCCGAGACAGAAACTCCGAAGAGTAACCCGGAAAGTAAGATTTTCACATCCTTTAGCTTATCAGGATCCTCAATTTCTTTTAAAGCGACAGATTTATGAGAGTCGGAGGCAGACCCGAACCAACAAAGATGCAGACCTCTCCTCCGGCTTACCCGAAGCATCAAAGAAGCGCCGGACTGAGGTTATCTCTGACTTATATTCTTTGTATCCTTTGGCGGGCGCCACTCGTCAACCACTCAATTCATCTGACTCAAACTACCAGGGAACTTCGCCTTCCTCCGGCGACTCAATGCAGTCCAGTTTGCCGGCTTTCAAAACCGCTCCCGGGTAATGATGATCAGTTTATTTTGTGCTTACCTTACTCATATTTTTGCACTAACCCTTTGACTTGCAGTGTACAAGTGAAACCCAGCAAAAGGGCGAAGAAAAATAAGCCGGCCGAAGAGCCAGTCCTGGCTGAGCCGGAACTCAGAACGGCTGCTCCTGATGCCTCTCCTGATGAACCGCTGGCTGTACCATCTCCTGATGCAACCACTGCTCCATCTGTTGAACAAGCTATGGAGAACCCGGAGATTCCTAGCCCGGCTCATCCAGATGATCCGGATGTTGAGATCACCCGGACTGAATTTGTCGAACCGGGACGACCTACCGTGCTGGCCAAGTGCTCTGCCAAGGAAGAACTTCTGGAGCACCGCCGGGCCAAACTGGCCATCACTGATTATGCTCATCTGAGCATTGAAGATATTGTCCCTGGCTATGTGAATCAAGTGCACAACAGCCGGGATCTGGAGATTGACATGGTGAAACAAATACAGCAAAAATCTGAGGCACAACTTTCTTTCTTACTCCATCGTTATACTTACCATGCCAGCCCCCAAGTCTATTACTTATGATAAAAATATGTTGTAGACTTAATACCGGCTTAGTAATCGCTGCAAGAAAAACGGCTTACCTGATAGCACTCAAGGTCCGGTTTAATCAGCATATCTGAACCGGTCCTTACCTTGTTTTAATCAAGTAGTTGAACAACAATATGCATTAGCCCCCAAGTGCCAAGTACCTTTGCTTGCAAAGTGCTTGGGACTTATTTGCATGAACCGCCACTGTAAATAGAGCTCTTCAGCATACATTAGCCCCCAAGTGCCAAGTGCCTTTGCTTGCAAAGTGCTTGGGACTTAATGTTGCATTATAATCACCCTAATTGTGACTCGGAATTTATACAGGCCGCCGTCAAGCAATTTGAATCGAAGATCTATGATTTAAAGAACCGCCTGAAGACTCAAGAAAATGAAACCCAAAAGGCCAACTCCAAGTTTGAAATCAGTGTATCTGCTCAAGAGAAACTGAAGAAGAAATTTGAAACAGAGAGAAAAGCCTGGGCGGATGAAAAGGCGGCTTTGCTCAGCCGGGCCGAACAAGCGGAGGCCACTCTTGCTGGAACAGCCATCGAGCTATCCGGCTTAAAACACCATGTTTCTCAGATGGTCTCCGCAATCTTTGGTAAGCTACTCTATAAGTGTTTAGCTAGTTTACATCTTTTCCAAAGAGCATCTCAATTGTCATCAGCTTACCTGTCTTTGCAATGCAGGCCCCAGGAGCTCCAATCTTAATCAAAATGCGCTGACAAAATTGAAGGCGGTTTATACCTTGGTAGAGCAACTTTACACCGGGTCACAACGTGCCTTAGCCGTTGTGGCTCTGTCAAATGAAGTTCCCACTCACCTGGCGGATGTACTTAGGAGGCTTGCCGTACTTCCTCAACGCTTCCAAGAGTTGAGATGGGCTTCTGCAAGAGCCGGAGCTATAGCCGCTCTGAGCCGGGCCAAGGCGTTTCTACCGGAGCTAGACCCGGCCGACATCGCCCTTGGGTATCCCAGCTTGAAGGAAGACGGCACCCCCTTTGACCAGAAGGACTTCGCCGCTTGTGTGAAGAGCGTACGCCCTGTGGCCACTTTGATTGGCAATGACACAGATCTTACCAAATATCAACCGGCTATGACGCGGAGAATCAGAGAATCCCAACACCACGCTATGAAGCAGTCAGCCTGATTCCTCCAACTCGTAAGCATACCTTCGCCCCTGAAGTTGACCCGGCTGGGTTAATTGATGATGAGGCTCAATTTGAAGCCTTGAGTGGCATTGACTGGAAATCATCAACCTTCCAGGTCATGGAAACAGCCGGAGGAGCGGAGAGGGATGACCCGGAAACCTCAGGCCAACAACGCCCTTGATCTCGCAGGCGGCTCATGGTTATGTCTTAAAAGACGATGCCTCACCTTTTGGACTCGGGGAGTCATGTAATAGAGTAGGACAAACACTTAATTTTGTCGTGCCATCGCGCACGTGTGTAGCGCTCAACATTGTTTAAGCTGCCCTTTTATATTCTTCCGGGTTATGCTTGATCCTCTGTTTTCCTTATGTTTAAAGAGCTGTCTTTAATTGTCCTGCATAGAAAAACAAATCACAAGTCCCTTGGCGGCTTACCGCATGGAGAGTCATACACTTTACATATAACCCGGAATCATAACAAACTGGTCCTCCATTATATCCTTGAGACAACCATAATAGCATACATGTGATCCTTCAAGTACACCTCTGGTTTATGTGATCCGAATAAGGAGTAAAAACCCCACTATGTAACATGATGCTTATCATGTGCGATCAACTTTATTGACCAAAGTTAAGCCGGTGGAGTAGAAACCACCCTTGAACACTTTAGATATAATCAAAAGAACTTGTTTGCAACAAAAAGACTTCAAAATTTTTGAGGCTTCTGATTTGAATACGACCAGAGAACCGTCCCAAAGGGGTTAAGCTAAGATTCGAATATGATCATATAGCCCCCCGTGGCTTTGGCGTTGCCGATCAAGAGGGTATCGACAGCTATGTTCTCTTTGGTTCGAATACGACCTATGTTTGAACAGGAAGCCCCCAAATGATCTTGAGAGTTGTTTAACGACGCTGATTCGAATACGATCCACGTCGGTTCCCAAAGGGGGTTGAGCTATGATTCAAATATGATCAAGAAACTCCCCAGTGAGCTCGGCAATATGCCAATCAAGTGGGTATCGACAGCTATGTTCTCTTTGGTTTGGATACGACCTATGTTTGAACAGGAAGCCCCCAAGTGATCATATATTTAACGGCTAGATTCGAATACGATCATAAGCCGGACCAACCTCCAAGTGATCCTGCGATATCATAATGAAAATAACAATGACACATTTACCTTTGGAGGGGAAAAAAGGACAGAGGTCCTGCTTTATTATTCATCATAATATATACATGGCTATAGAAATATGTACATTATGAGAGCCGGTGGCTCAGGTGTAATAAGGCCGAAGCTGAGCTATATTCCACGGCCGGCGGGTCTCCTCCTCCGACTTACGTGAATCTTTGTGCTCTTGAATATCGATGAGGTAGTATGACCCGTTGTGCAAGTTCTTGCTGACTACAAAGGGCCCTTCCCAAGGTGGGGATAGCTTGTGTGCATCTGTTTGATCCTGGATGAGCCGGAGCACCAAATCACCTTCCTGAAAGGTCCTGGACTTAACCCGGCGGCTGTGATAGCGGCGCAGGTCTTGTTGGTAAATCGCCGAGCGAGCTGCTGCTACGTCACATTGTTCGTCCAACAAGTCAAGAGCATCTTGACGCACTTGCTCATTATCCGCCTCGACATAAGCCTCCACTCGAGGCGAGTCATGACGGATGTCGCTAGGGAGAACCGCCTCGGCGCTGTAAACCATGAAGAAAGGCGTGTAACCCGTAGACCTGTTAGGAGTAGTATTGATGCTCCATAACACAGAGGGTAACTCCTCCACCCAACAACCCGGCGTCCGTTGCAAAGGGACCAAAAGCCGGGGCTTGATGCCCTTCAAGATTTCCCGATTGGCTCTCTCAGCTTGACCATTGGATTGGGGGTGAGCTACTGATGAAACATCAAGCCGAATATGCTCTCGTTGGCAAAATTCTTCCATGGCACCTTTAGACAGATTGGTACCATTGTCAGTTATAATGCTGTGTGGAAAACCAAAGCGAAATATCACCTTTTTCATGAACTGAACCGCCGTGGCTGCGTCACACTTACTAACTGGCTCTGCCTTAACCCACTTTGTGAACTTGTCCACCGCCACCAAGAGGTGGGTCTTCTTATCCTTGGACCTTTTGAAAGGCCCAACCATATCAAGCCCCCAGACTGCAAACGGCCAAGTGATTGGAATCATCCTCAACTCTTGAGCCGGCACGTGAGCACGTCTTGAGAACTTCTGACAACCGTCACATTTACTGACTAAGTCCTCTGCGTCAGCGTGAGCCATCAGCCAATAAAAACCATGACGAAAAGCCTTTGCCACAAGGGATTTCGAGCCGGCATGATGGCCACAATCCCCCTCGTGAACCTCCCGTAAAATTTCTTGACCCTCCTCAGGGGAAATACAACGCTGAAAAGCCCCAGTAACACTGCGATGATGCAGCTCGCCATTGATAATTATCATTGACTTAGACCGCCGGGTTATCTGTCTGGCAAAGTTTCATCCTCAGGCAAGTCTCCCCGGGTCATGTAAGCCAAGTATGGCACTGTCCAATCTGGGATAACGTGAAGAGCCGCCACCAACTGAGCTCCTGGGCCAGGAACACCAAGTCTTCCTCTGTAGGCAACTTGACAGAAGGGTTATGCAGAATATCCAAGAAACTATTAGGCGGCACCGGCTTACGCTGAGAGCCCAGCCGGCTTAAGGCATCAGCCGCTTCGTTCTTTGTGCGGTCAATGTGCTCCACTTGATAACCCTAAAAATGCCCGGCGATGGCATCAACTTCACGGCGATAAGCCGCCATGAGGGGGTCCTTGGAATCCCACTTGCCTGATACCTGTTGAGCCACCAAATCTGAGTCGCCAAAGCATCTCACCCGGCTTAAGCTCATCTCCTTAGCCATCCGAAGACCATGGAGCAAGGCCTCATACTCAGCTGCATTGTTAGTACAGGGAAACATCAACCGTAGCACATAACGAAATTTGTCACCTCGAGGGGAAGCTAAAACGACTCCAGCCCCCGAGTCGTCCAACTGCCTGGACCCGTCGAAGTGAATAGTCCAGTATGTGTTATCTGGCCTCTCCTCAGGCATCCGCAGTTCTGTCCAGTCGTTGATGAAGTCTACCAATGCTTGAGATTTGATAGCAGTGCATGGCACATACTTTAAATCATGATGCCCAAGTTCAATGGCCCACTTAGCAACTCTTCCGGTGGCTTCTCTGTTTTGGATGATATCTCCTAAAGGAGTAGAACTAACCACAATGATGGGGTGGCCCTGGAAATAATGCTTAAGCTTCTGGCTTGCCATGAACACCCCATAAACAAGCTTCTGCCAATGTGGATACCGTTGCTTGGACTCAATGAGTACTTCGCTGACGTAGTAAACCGGCAGCTGAACCGGATGTTCCTTACCCGCCTCCTTGCGCTCACCACGACGACCACACTGACGGCTCGTGTGTTAGCGGCTACATACAACAATAAGGGCTCCTTATCGACGGGAGCAGCAAGGACTGGCGGCTCAGCTAACTGTCTTTTCAAATCCTCAAAAGAAGCATTAGCAACATCACTCCAGACAAAGTCATCTGTTTTCTTCATCATCTGATACAGTGGTATGGCCTTTTCGCCCAACCGGCTTATAAATCGACTCAAAGCAGCGATGCGACCCGCCAGACGCTGGACGTCATTTACGCACGCCGACTTAGCCAGAGAGGTGATTGCCTTGATCTTCTCCAGGTTAGCTTCAATGCCTCTGTGAGAAACCAGAAAACCCAAGAGCTTGCCTGCAGGAACACCAAAAACACACTTGGCCGGGTTAAGCATCATCTTGTAAACCCGGAGATTATCAAAGGTCTCTCTCAGATCATCTATCAAGGTCTCCTTCTCTCTGGATTTGACCACAATATCATCCACATAGGCGTGAACGTTGCGCCCAATCTGATTATGAAGACAATTCTGCACGCAACGCTGGTAAGTCGCCTGTGCACTCTTGAGCCCAAAAGGCATAGACACATAACAGAAAGCTCCAAAGGGAGTAATGAACACCGTCTTCTCTTGGTCCTTAACAGCCATTTTGATCTGATGGTAACCAGAGTACGCATCCAAAAAACTCAAACACTCACAACCCGCCGTAGCATCAATAATTTGATCAATACGAGGGAGAGAAAAAGGATCAGCCGGACAAGCCTTGTTTAAATCCGTATAATCCACACACATACGCCAGGTGCTGTTCTTTTTGAGTACGAGCACCGGGTTAGCTAACCATTCTGGATGAAAGACTTCCACAATGAACCCGGCCGCCAAGAGCCGAGCTACTTCCTCACCAATGGCCTTCCGCCTCTCCTCATTAAACCGACCGAGGAATTGCCTGACTGGCTTAAATTTTGGATCAATATTAAGAGTGTGCTCAGCGAGCTCTCTCGGTACACCCGGCATGTCAGAAGGTTTCCATGCAAAGATGTCCCGGTTCTCACGGATGAACTCGATGAGCGCGCCTTCCTATTTAGGATCCAGATTGGCGCTGATGCTGAACTGCTTAGATGAATCACCTGGAACAAAGTCAACAAGCTTAGTCTAATTGGCCGACTTAAATTTCATTACCGGCTCATGCTCCGTGGTTGGCTTTTTCAGAGACGTCATATCTGCCGGGTCAACATTATCCTTATAAAACTTCAACTCCTCTGTCGCACAAACAGATTCAGCGTAAGCAGCGTCACCTTCCTCGCACTCCAAAGCTACTTTACGGCTGCCGTGAACCGTAATGGTCCCGTTGTGACCCGGCATCTTGAGCTGCAAGTATACATAACACGGCCGTGCCATGAACTTGGCGTAAGCCGGCCGCCCAAATAGAGCATGGTACGGGCTTCTGATCTTGACCACCTCGAAAGTCAGTTTTTCCGCCCTCGGGTTGTACTCATCTCCAAAGGCTACTTCTAGCTCGATCTTACCAACTGGATAGACCGACTTACCAGGCACCACGCCGTGGAAAACAGTATTGGACTGGCTGAGGTTTTTATCGGTTAATCCCATACGACGGAAGGTCTCATAATAGAGGATGTTGATGCTGCTGCCCCCGTCCATGAGCACCTTAGTGAATTTATACCCTCCAACCTGAGGAGCCACCACCAAAGCCAGGTGACCCGGATTATCAACCCGGGGAGGGTGATCCTCCCTACTCCATACAATAGGTTGCTCAGACCATCGCAAGTAACGTGGAACCGCCGGCTCAACAGCGTTCACAACCCTTTTATGAAGCTTCTGCTCTCGCTTGCACAAACTGGTAGTAAACACACGATACTATCCACTGTTGAGCTGCTTTGGATTGGTCTGATATCCCCCCTGCTGCTGCTGCTGATTACCCTGGCCAGATTGCTGGTTGAAACCCCCTTGATTACTTTGAAAATTCTGAAAATTGGAATTTGAACCGCCGCCCGGGCCATGAAAGCCGCCGCCGCCTGGGCCGCCGCCCTGCCCATTGTTGCCATTGAAAGTGTTGGCATTTTTGAAAGCTTTCATGATGGCACAGTCTTTCCATAGATGAGTGGCTGGCTTCTCCCTAGAACCGTGCCTTGGACAGGGCTCATTCAACAATTGCTCAAGCGTCGGGCCTGATCCGGCGGATCGGGGAGGTGGTCTCCCCTTACGCCGGTGGTTGTTACCTTGCGCATTGGTGTTGGCCACAAATTCCATATTGCCATCAGCCTTACGTTTATTACTTCCCTAGTTCGTCGGGTTATGCTGAGGGCCCTTGCCGTTGCCATTCTTCTTTCCCTTCCCTGTCTTTTCCTCATCAGACGCGGGATCCTTGGTACTATCAGAGTCGGCGTACTTGACCAGAGCCGCCATCAGCATACCCATATCGTTGCAATCGCACTTGAGCCGCCCAAGCTTCATCTTTAGAGGCGCAATACGACAATTTTGCTCCAACATCAAGACCGCAGAGCCGGCATCCATCTTATCAGACGAATGTATTATCTCTTTGACCCGGCGTACCCAATGGGTTGTAGACTCGCCTTCTTGCTGTTTGCAGTTAGTCAAATCCATAATCGACATTGATTGCCTACATGTATCTTTGAAGTTTTGGATGAACCGGGCTTTTAGCTCTGCCCATGACCCGATGGAATTGGGCGGCAGTCCCTTCAACCAAGTGCGGGCAGTCCCATCCAACATCATGGTGAAGTATTTGGCCATTGCCGCTTCGCTGACCTCCAGCAACTCCATAGACATCTCGTAGCTCTCAACCCATGCTCTGGGCTGTAAATCAGCCGTATAATTAGGTACCTTCCTAGGTACTTTGAAATCCTTGGGCAGACGTTCGTTACGGAGAGCCGGCACCAGGCAAGGGACGCCTCCGGCTCTTGTAGCCATGCCTTCCTCAACAGAAGCCGTCGGGTGAACCGGAAAAGGCTGGTAAGCCGTCATCTGAGCCGCCTGCTCAGCTTCCTAACGCGCTCTGTCTTGATCTACCGCATTAAAGGCTCCATTATATGCCGGGCCATGCCCCCCAGGAAAGTCATGGCACCGGACGTTGCTTGAGCCGGTCGCCGACGCCATGTGTCTGCTATAACTCGGACTCCGGTTTTGTCGAATTGCCTGTCGAGGGGTCGAATGAATCCTGTCCCAGCTATATGAATATGCCTCCTACTGCGCCAAAGCCGTCTGAAGAAGTTCTCTGACTCTGCGGGTTTCGATCGCCGTTGGGGAGTCACCCTCAACCGGGAGAGCCGCCAGTCGTGCTGCTGCAGCGATCATGTTTTCCAACGGGTTAGAATAATGACCCGGTGGTGTTGGCAAGTATGGAGGCGGTGCAGTATTCACACGGGGAGGCCCCATCACTGGTGGCTGAACCAGCGTTCCCACCCCGGGTGCTGTGATCTGATTCATCTCTGGCGGGTTGCTAGGCCCTGCACCGGGTGTGTTGAAGAGGTTGCGAGGGTCATAAACCGGAGGGAGCCGAGATTGAGCTTTCTGATACCTCCTTCTCATGACCTCATTGGATGCGTTCTGATCCATCGTGAGCCGGAAAGACTGCGCCTGAATAAACTGAGCCTGGGCGTCCAGAGCCGCCCGCTCTGCAGCCATCCTAACTCCTTCCGCTGCCAGGTCTTCCTTGGCCTGCGCTATGTCCAATTTTAGTTGTGCTACTTCTGCATCATGTTGAGCTTGATCCGCCGGGACGACCGTGGTAGTTAACAGGGCCGTCATCTTATCTGTGAGATCCATTAGCACCTGAGCCGGCGAGTGCACAGGGCCTCCTGCCCCAGCGGCGGGGTTTTGAACAGGTTGTGTGCTGGCCATGAATATTCCAACCCGGCTTGGCGGCTCAAAGGGGTCCAGAATACTGTCGCCATTGGAACAACCGCTGAGCCTGCCATATTGAAGTTGATATAACGAGTTGGTCTCATCTGTGGACGACTCACCGTCAGAGCGGGCAGCCGTCTCATCGCTAGATCCAGATCCTTCAGAGAGTCCTCCATGGATGCATCCCACGAAAGCACGCTTCAAAGCAGGCAGAGTCTGGGCGGGTCTCGCACGCTGAGCCGTCTCGACGAGGTCGGTGCAGAGGTCCGGCTCAGTGCCCGGCTCGCCAATCTTGCCAATGAAAACGTGGATTCCGCCGAAGGGGACCCGGTACCCGTACTCGATTGAGCCGGCGTCGGGGCCCCAGCCTGCGTCGTCGATGTAGAGCTTGCCGCGACGACTCTTGGTCATCCGGCCCACAGCATATCCCTTGAGCCCTTCGCTGCCCTTCAAGAACTCAAATCCACCGTGCGCTGGCCCCACGGTGGGCGCCAACTGTCGTGGAATTGTCACGGCAGATGTCCTCATGCAAGGACTTAGTCGTGGAGCCATCGCAACTAGGAAGCTTAAAGGGGTTTAAACGTGACAAAGGACACGAGGATTATACTGGTTCGGCCCCTTACGGTGAAGGTAAAAGCCTACTCCAGTTGAGGTTGGATTACTTAGGGTTTCGATGACCAGGGAGCTAAACCGCTATGCCTGGCTATCGATCTGATCTTTCTTGTCCTGAACCGCCGCTGGGTCGTCCCTTTATATAGAGAGGTTAATGCCCAGCGGCTCTCAAAGACCCGGCCGGCTTATAAACAGTGTCCGGCTCGGACTCTTAACTATTCTTGCCTTACACTATAATTCATGCCTTAACGGCGGTTTATCACTACGGGCCTTAAGCCGCCTCTAGGCCTTAGGCCCATTATTGAACCGCCATCCTCAAGCTTGATATTGGGCTTCATGTGATGATCGTCATGACATAACCCGGCCCTTCCCGGGCGGGTGACTCCAGTAGTTATATCCCCAACAAGCGGTGTGGCCACCGTCGTTCTATGCTTGTGAAGAGAGCAACCCAAGCAAGCAGGCTTGTAGCTTCGGCTCCTGCTAGTGTATATATAGTGGTTTCCTTTTTCTCTTCATATCAACCATTTTATATTGCGTACGTGTCATTGAAGAGTGAAATGATGGTTGCTTCTTCCGACTAACTTACTGTGTGATTTGACTGCTCCTTTAGTGGCCCCTACACGTACTCCCCCTACGTGTATGCAACAGTCACACGTACACATGGACGCAAAAACGCGCGCGATGCCCTAATGCATGCATGTCCGAGCACACGACGGAACACACACGGTCACGCTCAAGTGCTCAACCTACACGTGCATGCACACACATACTCAGCCAGGGTGAGCTAGTGACCGTATAAACACCGGAAAATGTATATATTGAGCGCAATGAGTGTATTATGAAGTCCACTGACCGTATTTTTACAAATATACAGTGACAGACAGTGTATTTATCTCGTTTGAAATTAAGCCATATTAACCGGAGAGGAGGCAGTATGGACTAGCATTTCTTTGTTGTGTCCCGTCAACTTGCCGAACGACGAGAAGCTTGCAGGATGGGAGAAGCTTGCGCGCGGTGGTCGCAGGACAAGGAGAAAATTTTGACTAATGCAAGCTGTCCTTCGCTCAAGCGGTGGATGTGCAACAGTTAATTTGGTGTCAGATTGCCAGAACATACACTATACTAGTACTATTATTGTTGCACTTCCCGAAGAGGCGAACAGCCAAGCGCAAAGTTTACTAGTACCAGTACTACTACTATAGTCTATACAGGTACTATACTAGTACTAGGAACCGGATGGAGGAGCGTCTGCACTCTTATTATATTTTTTAAATGCGATAAAGCAATCTTCAACACATTTGGTTCTCTTCGAGGGTTCTCGCATGTGATAATGGAAGTTGATTGCATGGAACACTCGCCACAATTCTTGCTTAATTCTGGCTGATATCCTATTACAAATAGGAGCGCTCGGTAATATTTCCTCTTTTTTTGTTATTCAGCATGTAAATAGGTCAGCAAACCTTGCGGCGCATCTTTGTGCGAACCGTGCTTGCTGCACTTTGAATGTGGCCGAGAGCTGGCTTGATGAAACACCTCACTTCCTACTTCTTTTTTTGCGGGGTACCTCGCTTCCTAGTGACCAGTGTCTTGGCTGGTCATCCTAAGAATGCTTATATATGAATAAAGCTCTCTCATTTACCCGCAAAAAAGATTAAGCCATATTAACCGGAAAGGAGGGAGTATGGACTAGCACTACTTGTTGGTGTGTCCCGTCAACTCGCAGAACGAGGAGAAGCTTGCAGGACAAGGTAAAGCTCGCTTACGCCTTTTGACTAATGTAACATACCCTCGGCCAGGCCGTGGACATGCATCAGTTCATTCGGTGTCAGATTGCCAGAGGCATACACTGCAATACCGAACATGCGGAGTACCATCATTGTTCGACTTCACGAAGAGGCGAAGAGCCAAGCGCAAGGTTTAGTAGTACGAGTAGTACTGCTACTAGAACCGCATGGTGGAGCCTCTGTACTCTTATTTTTCTTAATCTCTGATAAAGTACACATTTATTCCGGAGAAGGGCGGAAAACGGCAACCCAACATGTAATGATGATATCGATCAACCATGCTCGAATATATCTTGGCCTCTGTGCGAGCCCGTCTGTGTGTTCTCGCTCCTCGTCTCTCTAAAGGAACAACAGGTTGGCCATTTTGCCATCAATTGAGATCGGTTTGCTCACACTCCGGTCCCACATGTCAGTGATATGCCAAGAGGAGGTGCGTTGACCGACTAGCCATACGCATACTTGGTTTTGCACCTTCATACTACTCCTCCATCCGTCACAGTTTACAGGGTGCGCTTCATTATGATGCATTTCTCTCAATGCATTTCCACCACCAGAGAGACTTTAGACGCGTTTGGTTTAATGCTCAATTAATTAGGGCGTGGTAACCGCAATTTTCTCTCGATGTAGTACTACGGAGTGGAGTAAGTGCATGCATGTGTGTACCCGGGGTGGAAGCACTGCGTGCATGTGTGTATGCATTATTTCCTCTAGTAATAGATGCCGTCTATAACTACCAATGCTATTTTTCAGGCCGATCGCTAGTCGCCTTGGTCCCAGAGATTTTCTCTTTTTCTGAAGCGCGCTCTATAAACAGTGACTGATGGAGTAGTATGAGCGGATTCAAAGAAGAGCGTATTGATGGTTGCTTCTTCCGAGCAACTTACAGTGGGAAAGGTGGGGCTTATGATTTGACTGCTCATTACTCACTATTAATGCGGCGCAACGACCGGTCTGAGTCTCCCATGCGGCTGTGCACTACCCCCTCGGGTCTTAAATATACTCCGGAGTATTTGTCTTTCTAGAGATTTCAACGAGTGACTACTCAAATATTTGTCTTTTTTAGAGATTCAAATGGACTACTACGTACGGATGTATATAGACATATTTTAGAGTGTAGATTCACTCATTTTGCTCCATATGTAGTCACTTGTTGAAATCTCTAGAAAGACAAATATTTAGGAACAGAGGGAGTACACATATGAAGCAAAATGAGTGAATCTACACTCAAAAATATGCCCATTTGAAATTTGTAAAAAGACAAATATTGTTGATGACAGTTGCGACGACAAAAAAGAAGCATATTCCTTGTCCTAAGGGAAGATAACAACACGGTTGTGTTTGTCTAAAACGGTGTGAGGACGAGATTGCAATATGGAAAGTACGCCGGACGAGCTACGTTTTGTGCAAAGAACTATGGAAGATCCACATGCAGCGACGTGGGAAGACGGGCAGTGGAGCAAGGCCGGAGGGGATACCTGGAGGTCGTCAGGATGTAACTAGGTGAGCGGCGGCGGGCGGAATCTGCCCATACTGCGGCAGCGAGCAGGTGGCGTAGGCCCTACCACGCCAGAGCTTTGTCAGAGAGAACGGCGTGTACCGCAGATCGGGACGTGCTGCCTCAGCGCCGTCGAACGGAGAAACGATGCACGTCCTCCCTTTCCGCCAAAGGACGAGATGCGGCCGGATCAGTGACCAACGGTGAGAGAGAGAGAGGCCACCATAGCCTTGTGTGAGATACTCTGAAGAGAGACAAACCAGCCAGGGAGGCTCCATTGTATATAGTGGAGCGGACTACCTTTTTCTCCATAAAAATCGTTTTATATTCCGTGTACGTGCCATTGAGCGATATAACTTTATTTGAAAATAACGCGCCAACGCATCAAGTCGAACTTTGTTTCGTGCACGCGTGGTACACGACCTCCATAGGTAAACAACCGCTACACGCATTCAAGTTAGCACGTGGGCTGCCATTTCATACAAAAATGAGCTCCACCATGTACCCGCGCGGGTGTGGCTGGGCACGAAGCGTGAGTACGTGCACGCTGCACCTATTCTCTTCTTGTATACGTACACCACCTACATGGGGTTGTGTGAGAGAGATACAAACGTAGAGAGATATAGTGTGTGGGTTCGTGAGAGTTTTTTAGGGGGGGGGGTCAATCAAAAAATGTAACATATGCAATGTGTGTGAAATAGTCCTGGATATATCATATATATAGAGGGGGCGATCCACGAGAAGAGAGTGGAGGTATCATCGACTTGAGGTGTCCATAGAATCGAAGAGAGGGATGATGTGTGTGTGTGCGCGCGCGGTCGATAAAGAGTGCCATCGAATTTGTGTGTGCCCACGTCAAAGATATAGAGTGGCTGGCCTACTAGAACGAGAGAGGGGACAGGTGCGGTTTGTCTCTATGGCGTGGATACCTACCTACAGCGCTCGACTATCGGTGTGTGGTGGGGGGGAGGGAGGCCTAATTAACTATAGAGGTACAATGGCTGGTATATGTGTGGAGGAGGAGAGAGGCCTACCTCATGTATTAAGGGAGATCGATCTACCTCATGTATTAAGGGAGATCGATCAGCATCCATGCATATATGTAGGAGAGGAATAAGGTTGGGAGAGAGACAGAGCTTGAGTGTTGGAGGGGGTTGTAGTGGAGTTGCTTCTAACAAATGGTGGGATAGGCTTGCTAGACAACCAGAGGGCACGCCTACAATATCAATAACAGAGGGGATGGCTGCCTGTCTGTGCACGTGCGTGCGAGAGACAGGTCAGGAGGCATGCACGAATGATGAGGGGGGAAAGATATGGTTGTGGTAAGCAGACATAACTACATAGGAAGATCAATCGTCCTTTGTCAGAGAAAGGAGAGACATAACTTGTGAGGTCGTCGATCGATGGGGGGGAATAGTTAAAGTTGACCTAGGTATATGTTGGGAGATCGATCGGTATACATGCATGTGTGTGTTAGAAGCAAATGAGGCACGGGGAGAAGGATAGAGAGAGAGAGGGATGCATCTAGGAGGTGGTGCAAGAGTCATACTATATCGAGGGGGAAGGAGTGTGCGAGTACGAGATCGATGAAAAGAGTGATGGGAGTGAGGCATGGACGGTGATAAGAGAAGAGGGGAAGCTTGTGTTTGTGCTAGGCACACCTGGCTAGAGAGGCATATCAATCGATGTGTGCCGTAAAGAAGGAGCTGGGGGGGCCTACACACACCGTGGGTGAACGACCTAAAGTGAAAAGATGAATTTGCGCGATGGAGCTAGAGAATGCTGAGGGAGGTTGAGAGGGATGCGGGCGTCTGCATGCACGAGAGGAAGTTAGCGCTAGCTAGCTACAAAGATAAGAGGATTGTGTGGGTGTAAAAGACGAATAGAGATCATACTTCATTATAAAAAGCGAATTCGGATATTTGAAGAATTTATCATAGTGTTTTAAACCGACGCATGTGTGAATATATATAACGGTGATACACATGGTGTGGTTATGAACATGTTATACTACATATAATATATTTTATCTCTACTCTTATAAGAAAACGGAGTTGTTGATGATGGTGCCATCCTGCAATATAGGCCGTCCGATTTATATCTGACGGGTAGGAAGGAAACTATGGCAATTTTGATAAAAGATACCCACACCCCTCTCCATATTTGCAAATTAGGCCTCCCCTTGATCATGTTGATGTTCTGTGGAACGCATGGGCATCTTGCTAGTACTACGTATAACATATAGAACATTGATCATAATTTGGGCTAATGTGTGGCTTTTGCAGCTCAGGTCTAAATACTTGTCATAATGTAGGGGGCGGGGCACTATACTATGTGTGATAAACACGGTGTACACATATGGAACATGGTTTAGATTATGAATATATAGTTAGTACATCAAATGTACTATTATTTGGAATCAACATCAAGTGTATTCAAAAAATAGAATTCGAGTTCATGTAGTACACACATATCTATCTCTATAGTAATCATGTGGTGTGTTATTAAGGTAATACACGAATGATGGTTGAAGTTGGCAACAATCATGATTATAGATTCTTATTGAAATAGAGAAACGAATTCAAATTCAGTTCGAATTGCAGCGGTAGTATAGACATTTGGAATGCACTAAAATGTTGGTATGAGTAGGTTACATGCATTATACAGCAAGCGAAAAAAATTAATTGGACATAACATGGATTCATACTCCCTCCTTCCATCTATATAGGGCGTAATGCATTTTTTAAGACCGCCTTTGACTATTGACAAGATTAATAGTACATGACATGCACAATGTGAAAATTATATCATTGAAAGAACCTTTCACAGACGAATTTAACGGTGTGCTTTGTGTAAGTTGCATGTCATATATTATTGCTCTAATATTTGGTCAAAGTTAGCATCGAAAAACACATTAGGCCCTATATAGATGGAAGGAGGGAGTAGCTTTGAATACCATTTTATAGTAAAACGGGGCAAGACTCTCTCTTTGTGTGGTGTGAATAGTTTTATTTTTTTCGTTTTCTTTTTGGTTGAGGGAAGTGCGAATTGATTTGGTACGTACAAGTACAATATTACACGTTAGGCTTGTCCCTAAAATTCAACCCGCGCCTTGTTATATCCCAAAAATTCAGATATCGTGCTCCCAAAACTGGCGCCTTCACAACCCGCGCCTTGCTATCCCGAAATTACAACGCGCGCGAAAACTCCCTCCAGCTGCCAAATCCCGCCACGCGAAATCCCCCTTCTAACCCTGAGCCGAAAGGGCCGCTAGTTCAAATCGGTGGGGGGTACTTTTGTAACACACCCTACATTTTGGACAAGCGCGTCCCTAAGTCATGGTTCACCCCCTCCCATTGCCTCCTTTTTGCCATTCGAAATCCCAGCCCTAACCTCTCCGCTCCAGCCGCGAAACCCCACCCTCCTCCGTCCGCCACCTCACCGCTGCCCAGCCGGAGCCTCTTCCCCGACGATGTCGTCCACCGCAACAGCTCGACGTCCCTCGTCCACCTCCCCGGATGAGGATCCGTCGTCCATCTCGTCGTCCCGCCGGTTCAGTCGCCCCGTCCTCCACCTCCAAGGAGCTGCTCCGACGATCGCCTCATCTATCGCGGCTGCTCCATCCCCACAGCGCCGCCTTAACCTGCTCCACCGGAACCGCAACATCCTCACCGACTCCTCGGACGAAGCCAAGGCCTACTCGGCGCCACCAAAGAGGTTGTACACTCATCGCATCGCACCTTCTCCTTAGCTCGACCTCCCGGTGCCGACGGTGTTCCATTCCGCACCCCCATGGAGCGGCTACCTTGAAGCCGGCGCCGCGGGCGACATCTCCATGGCGGCTCTCCCCTAGTGCGAGGCCCCTTCGGCAGCGGCGGCCATACCAGCCGGATCTGCTGCTGCTGCTCCGGCTCTCGCTCGCTCGCTCGCGCTGCTGCTGCTGCTTCGGCTCTCGCTCGATCGCTCGCTCGCCCAGCTGCTGCTGCTCCGGCTCTCGCTCGCTCGCGCTGCTGCTGCTGCTCTCCCCCTCGCTCGTGCTGCTGCTCTGCGCCGATTTAGTTACACTTCAGTCGACTGAATCGACTTTTGGGTCAATCGATTTTCAGGGGGTGGGGGGGCTCGCCGGAGTTAAGGAAGAACCGCCCGTAGTGGGGACGGGGGCTCGCCGGAGAGGTACCCCACTATCTACCTTCGGGTTTAGGGTGGGGGGCGGGGGGCCTATAGGGCTAGTCGGGGCGGCGGCGGACCGGCGGTGGGGAGTTGTTTCGTGGCGGCGGCGGACCGGCGGTGGGGAGTTGTTCCGGGGCGGCGAGGCGGCACTGGGGCCGGCGGTTCAGCCGGTGGTGGCTGGCGGCTCAGGGGGGTGCAGGTTGAAGATGAACTGCAGGCCCTCCCTAAACTACATGTCAAGTGCCTCTCTACTACCATTGCGTTTAGTTTCGACAGTAACATTCAGATTCCACAGTAAATTTCAGTTTCGACAGTTAAGTTCAGAGTCAACAGTTTTAACCTCATCTGTTGTAGTCAGGTGGTTTTTGGTGATGTAAATTTTACATCTATTTTACATCATCTATTGGAGATGCTATTAGAATCCCACTTGAGATTGACGATGTCTGTCTTGTGCTGTTTCAGCCTTGACGTCTTACGGCTCACCGGGGCTGCTCCAACGACAGAACGATCCATCACAACAGAGCAGTGCCCTGGACACCGTCTATAGATTCCTCAGATCTTCCTCCACACCTCCAACAGCCACCTCTGCATCAACTGCTTCAGCGACCAACCCAATGATGCTGAGGTCGACACGGCTACGACAAAGAGGTTATACACTTGTTGCATCACTTATTACTATACATTCATGTCGATCCATTAGGGCTATTTTGGTTCAATGGAAAAACATAGCAATAGGGAATTTTCCAATGGCACTCTACTATTCAATTATTTATGCATTTTGTTGAAAGGAATGAAGCAAAAAATCCACCTGGACCTACTTTTCAAAATCCTATGCATGAAAACAAGACCAAGTGCATTAGTGGCAGAATAACATTCTAACTGTACATACTTTCATATGGTTTCACTTTATTTTGGCCATGTTTCTTTGCATTCCTCTGCTCTTCCAATTTCTGTAAACCAAACACTCAAGTTGACAGAAATCCCATGTTTACAAATGCTCTGTTTACCATGTGCATTCCTATCCTATTCCGGTGTTTTTCCTATCCCTGCATTTTTAGAATCATGCAAGCCAAATGAGCCCTTACAGAATTACTTCAGTTACAGGTAGGTGTCGAAGGGAACTTTGTGTGGTTTGTCCTGCTCCTGCCGCGACGTCGTCCACCTCAACCGAGCTGCTCCATCGACAGAAACATCCACCAAACCAGACATCACGACTCCTGACCGTCTTTCGCTGCCTCAGATCTCCTTCCCTGCCGCCGGCACCCACCGCAACGGCATCACCATCATCGACTCAGCAGATGAACCTGAGGAGTACACGGGTCGACAAAGAGAGGTCGCACTCTTTTGTTTATGTTTATGTTATGCATTGCTTAAAATTACCTGCTACTTTATCATCCTGTTCACCTCTTGGACTTCAAGTCAGGTCCAAATTAAGGTTCAAACTTGAGTTCTAAATTAGTTGTGGGGCACATATCGAGGAAGCAATGAATAGTATCTCTGTCTAACATCTGGTTCACCTAGGGTATGCCTATGTTGTTCATCTTGGGTGGGAAACAAATAGTAAAGCAATCATCATCTGTCTTTTTATTAAATTAAAGCAATCATCAGCCTGCTATCATTATTTTTGGATCCATCCACTGGTTGTTACCATCACTCTAAATTTCTGCATGCTCTCCTTACATAATCTCACCATATTTTTTTCGTATGCATGTCAGATATTGTACACAGTCATGCTGAACATGTAGAGAAAAAGAGAAGAGTTTTGCGCGACAATACAATGTCATGCAGACATCACTCCATGGTGGGTTCAATGGCAAACCCTCCCCACCCCTCTCCAGATTGTAATCCAGAGGAAGATATATGTTCTGAGGCGGATTCAGACGCCGCTGACCACTCCTATTTACCCCCCAAGGTGTTTGCTCTACCTTGGCATGATGATGTTAGTCATATCATGCATACGTTGCCTTGCAGTGCCTACTTTTGACATCATATATGTCATCTGCTTAGTTTAGACATGTTTTGTAATGCCACCTATTTAGTTTCTATATCATATATGGGAATTGTGCAGTCTCATGTCTTTTAGCCAGCCATAATATACGTGAAATGTGCAATGCCATCCTGTTTAACCAGGCATCATATATTTGAATGATATCTTGCCCATCCTTTTCTTCATTACATTTCCATTTGTCGACAATGTTTTTACATTAAACTACTCTTCCTGTGAATCAGCCATTTGGGTGGGAGATTGAAAAATCTGGAGTGAAGACAAGGCCTTCAGAGCAGACAGTGCTACCTGTCGAAGCAGATCTCTTGTTGGGTCCCGATAGCTCCTCAGAGATGGATTCAGAGACAGATGACCAGTCCTATTCCCCCACCGAGGTGTATGCTCTAACTTGGCACGGTTATACTGCTCATATCATGCATATGGTGTCTTGCATTGCATAGATTAGACATCATATACACAATATTCAACACCATGTTCTTAGTTCAGACATCATATCTAATGCCCTCTGTTTAGCATATAAATCACATATGTGAATTAAATGATGTGATCCTGATTACTTAGATAACATGTAGGTGAATTATGTCATGCGATCCTGTTTAGTTATTCATCATATCTTTGAATTATGTTATGCTATGCTATCCAGTTTAGATAGACATCATATATGTGAAATTATGTCATGCTATCCGTTTTGGTTAAACAATATACATGTCAACTATTTTATGCCCTCTTTTTTCCACACTATCTATTGCATCTGTCTCTCATACAATGTCTATACATTCAACTATTTTCCTGTTTATCAGCCATTTGAATTGGAGCGGGTGATGCCAGCATCTAGTGGACTAAAACCACGGTCTTCAAATAAAACAGTGCTACCTCTTGGTGGAGATAGCACCCCGGTTGTACATGCACGAGAACCAGCCCTACCACACATAACCCAAACTCTTGCAGATTGTACCCTTACTGCGATGGATAGAGAACCAACTTCACCCAATCTAACCCCAACCCTAGCAGATAGTAACCCAGTTCCTGTTGACACAGCACCATCTCCACCACAGAGCTCCCAAACAAGAGCAGTTAGTAAGGCAGCTCCAGTGCCCAAAGGGCCAGTACTACCACGGTGAACCCCAACTCCACCAGTTAGTACGCCTATTCCCGTGGAGGAAGCACAACCAGCTAGTCGTAGTTTAGCATCTATCGCATTTGATGTTGTTAAATCGTATGTGCGTATCTTCCCATCTTGGAAATATTATATTGAAGATGAAGGAAAAATGCCAGTTGCAGGTGTTTGTCCAGGAGTTATGTGTAAGTAATGTTATTCATGGCAATTACTTTGCTTTGTCCCATACATCCTACCTCCATGATGGTTATAATACAGCAAATTTTCCCATTTTTCTCTATGGAGAAGGACCGATTTGGAAACTCAGGATGAGGTAACCTGTAACACCCCAAAAATTTGACCTTGTTTTATTAATTAAAATTTTGCCAGGAAATTAAATTTTTATTTTTCTGGATTTCTCCTTTGAATTTAGAACCCCTCTTCTCTTTAATATTGTGGGTTTTTACCTCAAGTGGAAACTTTCCAAAAGTATTATTGGACGTGTATGCCCTCTTTATAAAAACAACTCTTTATCAGTGGATTTATTTGCATAATTGTTTTTCATGAGCTTTATTCTTTTTAAAATGATCTTTCATAAATTTGGAGCCCCTTTTTGCACTACAACCTATTTAAATATTCTTATAAAAATTCTTCCAAGTGTTTGGAGATGTCAGTGGATGCTTATAACTCAGCTTCATGCAAAAAACCCAGTGATGCTCTATGAAAAAATTGAGTGAATAAACCTCATTTTCATTCTGGTCCAGTTTGGTGATTTGTTCTGCAACCCTATTTTATTTTGCTCTAGTGCCCTTGAGCTTTTTCCTACTTATAGTCCTCCCTACCAAACCCTTAAGTCCAGGAGATTGGACCCATTGGAGTATTTTTGGTGCATGCAATGATAGCCTTTAGTTTCTGCCCAAAACTGGTTTTCTCAAAAACTTGCACTAACAAATTTATGTTTTTGCCAAACTAACCTTACCACTTTCTTTAGCTCCTAAAGAGACTAGGAACTGGAGATTTTGGCCACCCCAAGAGTTGCCTAGATGCCCATGGCATTCTGTCGAACACCCTGTGTACAGGAACAGTTTTGGCATGTTTTCTAGTTTGCATTGTGGACTTGAGCCCCTGACCCATCCAGCATGTCCACTAACCTCCTAGCTATCCCTAACCCTGGCCTGTTAACTACCAGCATCACCCAAGCTCTCTAGCACGCGCTGGCATTTCGTCGAACACCTGGTGTGCGTGCTCTGGGCGCGGCCAGAGCGCGCGTTTTGCACGTGCGTGCGCACGGGTCGCCGCGTCCCGCCCCTGGCCCTTACTCGCCTGCATAGCCGCGCACTACCCTCGCCCACTCACCAGTACCCTCCAAGCCTCCCTGGCGCCCTACAGTGCTGCCGTTAGAGCTCCCTTGGCGGCACGCCGGCGTCGGCAGCGGGCTCTACCGTGGACGGCGCCGCCCAAGCCACCCGCGCGCGCCAGCTGCCCCTTGGGAACAGCCCGAGCCTATCCACAAGCCGTCGGCACGCGCTCGTCGCCGCCACGTAGCCCTACAACCACAGGACAGCGGTCGCCGGCGATCCTATCCACGGCCGCCGCGGGACCGACCTCGAGCGCCTATATAAGGGGACTCCGAGCTCAACCTAGCACTCAGGCAACCTCATTCTAACCCCCTAGTGCCCCCATCACCTAGCAATCGACGTCGGGAAGCTTTCTTCCCCGTCTCCGGCCAGTTCGGTCGCCGCCTCAATCCAGTGCAGTGCGTCGCAACCGGACCCTCCCCCGCCCATCCAACGCCACCAACCGTCTCCCATAGTCTTGCGGAGCTGCCTAGCGCCTCCGCCTCGACCAAGGACCACCATAGCCCGAAGCCCCCTTTGCTCCCGAACCACCGTCCGCCGCGGAGCTCGCCGCCGGTGACTTCCTCCGTCCCCACCTGCCTAGCACCCACCGGGAGGACCGCCCCGGTCTGGCGGATCCATCCCTGCCCTCGGGGCCCCGTGGGGAGCTGCCGTTCGTTGACGGCGATCGCCGGAGTCCCGCCCCGTTCGGGCAGAGAGAAAGGAGGGAGAGGGAAGACCAGTCAAACCTGACCAGTGGGCCCCCTAGACCCACTGTCAGTGACCCGCGCGCCCGTCCACTCTGGTTAAGTGATAGCGCAAAGTCCCGAGTACGTCTCCTCTGCTTCGAAAGCGTATTTTCCCCGAAGCGTTTTCTTTTTCTGATCTTATTAAAACAGAACTTTGACTGATCTTTGACTGGCTATATCTTTTAAAATAAAACTCCAAATGAGTTGATTCTTTTTCCTACCTCTCTCAAATTTCATCTAGTTTATTTTAAGATTTATCTCAAAAATATTTGGGACAACTTTTTGTACTGTTTTTGAAATATGTGCTATTGGAATATTTCTCAAAATAGGAATTTGGAGAAAAAGGCAACCTTCAAAAAGTGCACCCCCACATGCATACACTTGAAGGCAAGCATTCTGAACCCTGGCATAATATTTTTGGGTGTTGTAGATACGTTTACAACATCACCTTGACTTGGAGCATACGCTATTTTATGTGACGATAAAATCATACGCATGAGTGCATAATGGAATTTTCTTTGCTGTTATAAATGGATATGCTGGTGATAGTGATCATCCTCGTAAGCTTCTCATGCATACCAGAAGGAAGCCGGGAAAGTCGCGGTCTTGGGTAGACACGAGCTTGTCCCTAATTCCTCGTTGAGACGAGTATGTCCGGTATGGCATGGTGAGGCTTGATGAGTGGTAAGCTTACCTGTTAATGGAAATATTTTTGTTATGCTATTCATGCAGAGAATACTTGAACCTCCTGAGTTGGCCGTAGATCGAGTCTTGTCCAGTAACCCCCATACTTGCTTCGTACTACCACTTGTCCCTGCCGTAGGTAGGGTACGGTTCAGTAAGTTGTCAACCCCTTTCTAGCACACACCATACAGAGAGGCCGTGATGAGGGTCCCATGGCCATGGATTAAAGCCAGTCATCCGGTCAGGGGGCATGGGTGTTTCGGTTGTAGCCGAAGGGGTAGCTCCCCTAGTTTGCGCGCGGTATAAATTTTGTGATCCCATGCTACATCGAGGTTGTAGCCTCCCCACTTAGAGTTTCGCTTGACAGGTGTCGTGGGTGATTCCAGACACCGGTAAGTTAAGCTGGTGTGTGCAGGTCAGGCGTGTTTTCAATTAAAAGACCGTAGACGGAATTAGTCCCGATGGACTAAAGAAATCCGTTACCCGTGGGTAAAGAGTACACCCTCTGCAGAGATTATACATCTATTCGAATAGCCGTGTCCATGGTTAAGGACTACAGTCTGGGATAGGTCAAGTGTCGGTCTTAGTGTTGGTCTTCGGAGGAAAAACTGCTAAACCAGAACATTGTTTATGAACTGTGACACATATGGATTATGATCATTATTATTGTGGACTAACCATTTACATTATTTGAATTATTGAGTATCCCTGGGACGGTTCTACCTCCTGGATATCCCCTGCAACTATTCTATTATAAGCCCTTTATGTGGTGTCGCATAGATGCCCGACTGTGGCATGCCTGCTATTTTCTTTATATTATAAGCCCTTTATGCGGTGTCGCTCAGACGCCCGACTGCGGCATGTTATTTATTTATCCTTTATAAGCCCTTTATGCGGTGTCGCTCAGACGCCCGACTGCGGCATGTTATTTATTTATCCTTTATAAGCCCTTTATGCGGTGTCGCTCAGACGCCCGACTGCGGCATGCTTGTTATTTAATTATCCTTTATAAGCCCTTTATGTGGTGTCGCTCAGACGGCCGACTGCGGCATTGTTAAATTATTTGCACCCTTTTCGAGGAGTCATTTCAGACACTCGATCACTACATTCTATTTCTATATTGCATATTCATATTATACCCACATGCGTACATCATGGATTTCGTATGTTTCGTGATAGACGTTATGATCATAGAATATTTCGGAGCATGATTACCCCTTGTTATATTATACCCGTGTTCTAAATGTTTGCGAGTACATTCAAAAGTACTCACTGGCTTGTCCCTGGCTATTGTCTTGGCCAGATTTCTTGCGTGGAGAAGAGCGTTACGACGACAACCCCGGAACCTACGCAGTGTTGACAGCAGCCTCGCGAAGATAGGAGTTATCCTGGTCAGCTGTTCTTGTGGGAAATGGAGTCCCATAGACGCAGATGAACCACAAACCGCTTCCACCATCAACCACTAGAAACCAAGTGTTGTACTCATAGGCCACAATGGTCTTGTACTACATATTTTGTACTTTGCTTGGAATTCTTGTATCAAGTTGGTGCCTCATCAGCTAACAGTAATCCTGGGGCGGGTGAGCACAAGGGCCATTTTCTGGAGAATTAATATCCCAAAAATCCGGTCCTGACATAACCTGTGCTAATACCTCTGCTATCTTCAAGAATGCTTGGTGGCAGTATCGGAATTATCTAAAGAAAACATACTTCACCGGCAAAGAAACTCATCAAATTCCCTTACTGTCGTGGAATAGTCACGGCAGATGCCCTTGTGAAAGGACTTAGTCGTGGAGCCATCTCAACTAGGAAGCTTAAAGGGGTTAAAGCGGGACAAAGGACACGAGGGTTATACTGGTTCGGCCCCTTACGGTGAAGGTAAAAGCCTATTCCAGTTGAGGTGGAATTTACTAGGGTTTCGATGACCAGGGAGCGAATCCGCTATGCCTGGCTACCGATTTGATGTTACTTGTCCTAAGCCGGCGGCGGGTCATCCCCTTATATACACGGGCTGACGCCCCGCGGCCTACAGAGTCCCGGCCGGCTTATAAACAGTATTCGGCTCGGTAACTAGTTAATCTTGCCTTACAACACAAGTCACGCCATTACGGCGGTTTATCACTACGGGCCTTAAATCACCCACGGGCTTTAGGCCCTTTATTGAACCGCCATCTTCAAGCTTTGATATTGGGCTTCATATGATGAATTACCCTAACGTAACCCGGCCCCTCCTGGGCGGGTTACGCCAGTAGTTATATCCCCAACATTAGGCCCCAGATTGATTTGAACTGGTTCATGTCGATCTTCAATACCTTAAGAAGAAAACTTCTGGCTTCTGTCTGTGCAAAAGTTATGACCCGCTGTGACGTCATCTTCTAGATTCCTGATAACCCGCCATGACGTCATCTTCCATTAAATTCATTTTTTATTCTGTCATATCCCAACGGATCTTTATCTTAATAACCATCCCGAAAATCGAGGCATCGGAACCGCTGGGTAATCAAGTTTTCAGCATCCTCATTTTTCGCGCCCACTTTCAGTCCTCCCTTATAAATAAGCACGACCAGGTCTTTTCTCATTCTCCCCCTTCCTATCGTCTTCCTCCTCTCTCGACCTTGCTGGCGCTCGAGCTCCGCCGCCGCCGCTGTAATAGAGCACCTCATCTTCGTCGATCTTGGCTGCTGCATCAACCTGGATCGACCAGAGAACAGCGGCGATTCTCCGCAGTGAATCTGCAGACGTAAGTCTCCTCCTTCTCGAACGTCAAATCTGCATTAGGGTTTCCAAGTTCTTCCCTGTTCTTCATAGTTCATCACGGTTTCTTCGTAGTTCTTCCACTGCGGCCTTATTTGATCAAAAAGTAATATGGAAACTTATGCGGCAGTTATTTTGCGTCCATTTTTAATACTGGCAGATCCCTTTCCTTCGTGCAGAGACCTCACTAGAACTCACGAACTCATCTGTACCTGTTTTTAGGTCTAGAATATCTTCTTTTCTGAACAACCATTTGATCCAAAATAACAGCTGCAACTTATGAAACTTGTTTGTGCGACACTTAGGCAAAACCTGTATCCGTTATCCATGACGGCTCTTACCGCCGGCTTAACGAGGCAATGCTCAATGAATGATCCTGATC
Source organism: Triticum aestivum (assembly GCF_018294505.1). Classification (NCBI taxonomy): domain Eukaryota; kingdom Viridiplantae; phylum Streptophyta; class Magnoliopsida; order Poales; family Poaceae; genus Triticum; species Triticum aestivum. The sequence goes on from NC_057808.1 coordinate 277,103,933, forward strand.
ACTCATAGTGGATTTAAATAATCTAATTGCTACTGTTTCCCATGGCGGCTTAAACAATCTGACACAATTAGCCATATATCATTAGGCCCCTTCGTAAGCCGCCATCTTGAATATGAATTGAAGTATTTTCTCTGGCTTAAATTTGAACCGGAAATTTTTATTTTGTCATAGGCTTCCATCCTTCATAATGCCGCCCAAGGCTCCCAAAGCACCCATCACATGTAACTGGGTTAAATCCACCGTCACTGATAGCATCTTAGCTGATTTTGTAAAGACTGGTTATCTGCCGAAGAAAGAGGTCATGTCCTATCGTGCTCCTGATCCGTCAGAAGAAAAACCTCAACCCAAGGATGGGGAAGTTGTCATCTTTACTGGTCACATGAACCGGGGCTTTGCTCCACCCGGCTCAAAAAATTTCAGAGACGTCATGCACTTTTTTGACCTGCGACCTCAAGACATCGGACCCAATTCCGTGTCAAATATCTGCAATTTCCAAGTGTTCTGTGAGGTGTACCTTGGAGAAGAACCCAGCTTATTACTCTTTAGAGAGTTATTTTATCTGAACCACCAAAACGAATGTGCCAATGGGCCCAGCTTGGAACTCGGCGGAATCTCAATCCAACGATGGAGAGATTGTCTCTTCCCTTATGCTGAGCCGCCAAGTCACCCTAAAGATTGGAACCAGACATGGTTCTACTGTCAAGACACTTCTCCGGCTGATGAGAACCCTCTGCCTAGCTTTCGCGCCCTGCGACTGGAGTCAAATCACCCCTTGCCAGATAAATTATCTCCAGCTGAACGTCAACCACTTGCTCCCACCATCAACAAGATCAAAGCTCTTCTGGGGAACGACCTAAATGGCATTGATCTGGTCCGGGTTGGGATTGCCTGGCGGGTTATCCCCTTAAGCCGCCGCCCCGGCTTGATGTGCGATTACACTGGCCTGAATAATGATCCTCTACGGCACAGTCCCGACGACTTACCCGAAGACGTTGTTGATGACATGACCAAGTCTCTTCTGAACGAAAGCCTGGCCGATTGCGGGAAAGTGGGCTTAAGCCCTTTCTGCAAAGCTAACCCAGCTCCAGCGGTAAGCCATTGACTTTGAGCATTTTACTTCCCACCTTGATAATGTTGTCTTTACTCAAAACCCTTTGTTGCAATTTGCAGGCTGATGACAAATTTTGGAAGGTCAAGTATGACCATGAGGCTGCAAAGAGAGCCAGAAAAGCTAAGAAAGCCACCAGGAAAGCCGCTCCCCATAAGAAGGGAAGCAAGCCTAGCGCCTCGGATATGTTTCATCTGGACGATACCTCCGAGTCAGAGGTAGCTCTTGACTCTTTAGGTTCCTTTTTTAACCATCTTATTAACATTGATTATCAGCAGGAGGATACAGGAGCAAGTACTACAGTGATTGAAGAGGTAACTATAATTTCCTCCGAGCCTTTGCCGAGACAGGAAGTCCGAAGAGTAACCCGGAAAGTAAGATTTTCACATCCTTTAGCTTATCAAGATCCTCAATTTCTTTTGAAGCGACAGATTCACGAAAGTCGGAGGCAGACCCGGACCAGCAAAGATGCAGACCTCTCCTTCGGCTTACCTGATGCAACAAGAAAACGCCGGACTGAGGTTACCTCCGATTTACATTCTTTGTATCCTTTAGCGGGTTTCACTCGTCAATCACTAAACTTTTCCTGACTCAAACTATCAGGGGACTCCACCTTCTTCCGGCGACTCAATGCAATCTAACATGCCAGCTTTCAAAACCGCCCCAGGGTAATGATAATCTGTTTATCTTGTATTTATCTTACTCATGTTTTTGTACTAACCCTTTGATTCCCAGTGTTCAAGTGAAGCCCAGCAAGAAGGCAAGGAGAAGTAAGCCGGCCGAAGAGCCGATCTTGGCTGAATCGGAGCCCAGAACGGCTGCTGCCGATACTTCCATTCCTGAACCGCTGCTTGAACCGGCTCATGACGCTCCAACTTCCACCACTGATCCATCTGTCGAACAAACTATGGAAGGCTATGAAAACCCGGAGATCCCCAGCTCGGCCATGATGGATGACCCAGAGGTCGAAATCACCCGGACGGACTTTGTTGAACCGGGGAGACCTACCGCGCTGGCCAAATGTTCTGCCAAAGAAGAACTTCTGGAACGCCGCAAAGCCAAACTGAATGTTACTAATTATGCTCATCTGAGTATTGGAGACATCGTCACTAGCTATCTGAATCAAGTGCACAACAGCCGTGACTTGGAAATTGACATGGTGAAGCAGATTCACCAAAAATCTGAGGTATAATTCTCATTGCTTATTCCTTAGTTATCTTAACTCTACCAGCCCCCAAGTCTACTGCTTATGATCAAATATGTTGTAGACTTAACACCAGCTTAGTAATTACCGCAAGAAAACCGGCTTATCCGGTAGCGCCCAAGGTCCGGCTTAGATAGCAGATTTGATCCAGCCCTCACCGTGTTTTAACCAAGTATTTGAACAGCAATATGCATTAGCCCCCAAGTGCCAAGTACCTTTGCCTGCAAAGTGCTTGGGACTTACTTTCATAAACCGCCACTGTAAATAGAGCTCTTCAGCATACATTAGCCCCCAAGTGCCAAGTGTCTTTGCTTGCAAAGTGCTTGGGACTTAATATTGCATTATGATCACCCTAACTGTGACCCGGAATTTATACAGGCCGCCATTAATCAATTTGAGTCGGAGATCTCTGAACTGAAGACTCGATTGAAACCTCAAGAGAATGACACCCAAAAGGCAAATTCCAAGTTTGAATTCAGTGTATCTGCTCAAGAGAAACGGAAAAAGAAGTTTGAAGCAGAAAGAAAGGCCTGGGCTGATGAAAAGGCCGCTTTGCTCAACCGGGCTGAACAAGCGGAGGCTACTCTTGCAGAACCAACCGCCGAATTATCCGGCTTAAAACGCCATGTATCTCAGATGGTCTCAGCAATCTTTGTTAAGTTACTCTGCAAGTGTTAGCTATTTTAACCAGTATCTCAATTGTCATTAGCTCACCTGACTTTGCAATGCAGGCCCCAGGAGTTCCAATCTCAACCAGAGCATGCTGACAAAGCTGAAGGCCATTTATACCCTGGTGGAACAACTCTACACCGGGTCACAACATGCTTTAGCTGTCGTGGCTCTGTCAAATGAAGTTCCCACTCATCTGGCGGACGTGCTAAGGCGGCTTGCCGTGCTACCTCAACGATTCCAAGAACTAAGACGAGCTTCTGCAAGAGCCAGAGCCATAGTTGCATTAAGCCAGGCCAAGGCGTGGCTACCGGAGCTAGACCCGGCCGACATCGCCCTTGGGTATCCCAGCTTGAAGGAGGACGGCACTCCATTTGATCAGAAGGACTTCGCCGCTTGCGTGAAGGACATACGCCCTGTGGCCACTCTGATTGGCAACGATACAGATCTCACCAAGTATCAACCGGGTTATGATGTTGAGAATCAGAGAATTCCAACCCCGCGTTATGAAGCAATCAGCCTGATCCCTCCAACTCGTAAGCATACCTTCGCCCTTGAAGTTGACCCGGCCGAGTTAATTGATGATGAAGCTGAATTTGAAGCCTTGAGTGGCATTGACTAGAAATCATCAACCTTCCAGGACAGGGAAACAGCCGGAGGAGCGGAAAGGGATGAATCGGAAGCTTCAGCCCAACAACACCTTTGATCCCTCAGGCGGCTCATGGTTATGTCTTGACAAAAAACAATGCCTCACTTTTAGGACTCGGGGAGTCATGTAATAGAGTAGGAAAATACTTAATTTTGTCGTGCCATTGCGCATTTGTGTGGCGCTCAACACTTCTTAAGCCGCCATCTTATATTCACCCGTATTATACTGATCCTCTGCTTTCCTTGCTTTAATTGTCCTGCATATAGAACAAATCACAAGTACCTTGGCGGCTTACCGCCTGGAGGGTCATATATTTTACATATAACCAGAGTAAGTAATAATCATAAAAACCGGTTCGCAATCATATCTTTGAGACATAATCATAACAGCATACCTGTGATCCTTCGATTATGCTGCCGGTTTATGCGATCCGAACAATGAGGTTGAGAACCCAACCCCGGTTTACCAGCACATATGATATTTATTATGTGCTATCAACGTTATTGATCAAGGTTAAGCCGATGGAATAAAAACCACCCGTGAACACCTTAGATACGATCCAAAAGAACGTCAAGTAAAGTCCAAAAATTATTTGCAAGAAGAAATTTCAAAAAACCTTAAGGCCTCTGGTTCGAATGCGACCAGAAAACCGTCCCAAAGGGGTTAAGCTAAGATTCGAATATGATCATATAGCCCCCAGTGGCTTTGGCGTTGCTGATCAAGAGGGTACCGACAGCTATGTTCTCTTTGGTTCGAATACGACCTATGTTTGAACAGGAAGCCCCCAAATGACCTTGAGAGTTGTTTAACGACGCTGATTCGAATACGATCCACGTCGGTTCTCAAAAGGGGGTTGAGCTATGGTTCAAATATGACCAAGAAAACTCCCGAATGAGCTCGGTAGTGTGCCGATCAAGAGGGTATCGACAGCTATGTTCTCTTTGATTCGAATACGACCTATGTTTGAACAGGAAGCCCCCCAGTGATCATAATTTTTAACGGCTAGATTCGAATACGATCGTAAGCCGGATCAGCCCCCAAGTGACCATGTGAGATCATAACGGAAATAACAATGACACCTGTTACCTTTGAGGGGAAAATGACAGAGGTCCTGCTTTATTATTTATCATAATATATACATTGTCACGGAAGTATGTACATTATGAGAGCCGGTGGCTCAAGTGTAATAAGGCCGAAGCTGAGCTATATTCCACGGCCGGCGGGTCTCCTCCTCCGACTTACGTGAATCTTTGTGCTCTCGAACATCGATGAGGTAGTATGACCCGTTGTGCAAGTTCTTGCTGACCACAAAGGGCCCTTCCCAAGGTGGGGATAACTTGTGTGCATCTGTTTGATCCTGGATGAGCCGGAGCACCTAGTCACCTTCCTGAAAGTTTCTAGGCTTAACCCGGCGGCTATGATAGCGGTGCAGGTCTTGTTTGTAAATCGCCGAGCGAGCTGCTGCTATATCACGCTATTCATCCAACAAGGCAAGAGCATCCTGACGTGCTTGTTCATTGTCCGTCTCAACATAAGCCGCCACACGAGGCGAGTCATGACGGATGTCGCTAGGGAGCACCGCCTCGGCTCCGTAAACCATGAAGAAAGGCGTATAACCCGTAGACCTATTAGGAGTAGTATTGATGCTCCATATCACAGAGGGTAACTCCTCCACCCAACAACCCGGCGTCCGCTGCAAAGGGACCAAAAGCCGGGGCTTGATGCTTTTCAAGATTTCCTGATTGGCTCTCTCAGCTTGACCATTGGATTGGGGGTGAGCCACTGATGAAACATCAAGTCGAATATGTTCTTGTTGACAAAATTCTTCCATGGCGCCTTTAGACAGATTGGTACCATTGTCAGTTATAATGCTGTGTGGAAAACCAAAGCAAAATATCACCTTTTTCATGACTGAACCGCCGTGGCCGCATCACACTTACTAGCTCTGCCTCAACCCACTTTGTGAACTTGTCAACCGCCACCAAGAGGTGGGTCTTCTTATCCTTGGACCTTTTGAAAGGTCTAACCATATCAAGCCCCTAGACTGCAAACGGCCAAGTGATTGGAATCATCCTCAACTCTTGAGCCGGCACGTGAGCACGTCTTGAGAACTTCTGACAACCGTCACATTTACTGACTAAGTCCTCTGCATCAGCATGAGCCGTCAGCCATTAAAAACCGTGATGAAAAGCTTTAGCCACAAGGGATTTTGAGCCGGCATGATGGCCACAACCCCCCTCGTGAATCTCTCATAAAATTTCTTGCTCTTCCTCAGGGGAAACACAACGCTGAAAAGCCCCAGTGACACTGCGATGATGCAACTCGCCATTGGCAATTATCATTGCCTTAGAGCGCCGGGTTATTTGTCTGGCCAAAATTTCATCCTCAGGCAATTCTCCCGGGTCATGTAAGCCAAGTATGGCACTGTCCAATCTGGGATAACATGAAGAGCCGCCACCAACTGTGCTTCAGGGTCTGGAACAGCCAAGTCTTCCTCTGTAGGTAACTTGACAGAAGGGTTATGCAGAATATCCAAGAAAGTATTAGGCGGCACCGGCTTTCGCTGAGAGCCCAGCCGGCTTAAGGCATCAGCCGCCTCGTTCTTTCTGCGGTCAATGTGCTCTACTTGGTAACCCTGAAAATGTCCGGCAATGGCATCAACTTCACGGCGATAAGCCGCCATGAGGGGGTCCTTGGAATCCCACTTGCCTGATACTTGTTGGGCCACCAAATCAGAGTCGCCAAAGCACCTCACCCGGCTTAAACTCATCTCCTTAGCCATCCGAAGACCATGGAGCAAGGCCTCGTACTCAGCTGCATTGTTAGTACAGGGAAACATCAACCGTAGTACATATCAAAATTTGTCACCTCGAGGGGAAGCTAACACGACTCCAGCCCCCGAGCCCTCCAATTGCCTGGATCCGTCGAAGTGAATAGTCCAGTATGTGTTATCCGGTTTCTCTTCAGGCATCTGCAGCTCTGTCCAATCGTTGATGAAATCTACCAATGCTTGTGATTTGATAGCTGTGTGTGGCACATACTTTAGATCATGAGGCCCAAGTTCAATGGCCCACTTAGCGACACTTCCTGTGGCTTCTCTGTTTTGGATGATATCTCCTAAAGGAGAAAAACTAACCACAGTGATAGGGTGGCCCTGGAAATATTGCTTAAGCTTCCGGCTTGCCATGAATACCCCATAAACAAGCTTCTGCCAATGTGGATACCGTTGCTTGGACTCAATAAGTACTTCGCTGACGTAGTAAACCGGCCGCTGAACCGGATGTTCCTTACCCGCCTCCTTGCGCTCCACCACGATGGCCACACTGACGGCTCGTGCGTTAGTAGCTACATACAATAATAAGGGCTCCTTATCAATAGGAGCTGCAAGAACTGGCAGTTCAGCTAACTGTCTTTTCAAATCCTCAAAAGCGGTGTTGGCAGCATCACTCCAGACAAAGTCATCTGTTTTCTTCATCATCTGATACAGCGGTATGGCCTTTTCACCCAACCGGCTTATAAATCGACTTAAAGCAGCGATCCGACCTGCCAGACGCTGGACGTCATTTATACACGCCGGCTTAGACAGGGAGGTGATTGCCTTGATCTTCTCCGGGTTAGCTTCAATGCCTCTATGAGAAACCAGAAAACCCAAGAGCTTGCCTGCAGGAACACCGAAGACGCACTTGGCCGGGTTAAGCATCATATTGTAGACCCGGAGATTACCAAAGGTCTCCCTCAGATCGTCTATCAAAGTCTCCTTCTCTCTAGATTTTACGACAATATCATCCACATAGGCATGAACGTTGCGCCCAATCTGATTATGAAGACAATTCTGTACGCACCGCTGGTAAGTCGCCTGGGCGCTCTTGAGCCCAAACGGCATAGACACATAACAGAAGGCTCCAAAAGGGGTAATGAACGCCGTCTTCTCTTGGTTCTTAACTGCCATTTTGATCTGATGGTATCCAGAGTAAGCGTCCAAAAAACTTAAACGCTCACAACCTGCCGTAGCGTCAATAATTTGATCAATACGGGGGAGAGCAAAAGGATCAGCCGGACAAGCCTTGTTTAAATCCGTATAATCCACACACATACGCCAGGTGCCGTTCTTCTTGAGCACGAGCACCGGGTTAGCTAGCCATTCTGGATGAAAGACTTCAACGATGAACCCGGCCGCCAAGAGCCGGGCCACTTCCTCACCAATGGTTTTCCGCCTCTCCTCATTAAACCGCCAGAGAAATTGCTTGATTGGCTTAAATCTTGGATCAATATTAAGAGTGTTCTCAGCGAGTTCTCTCGGTACACCCGGCATGTCAGAAGGTTTTCATGCAAAGATGTCCCGGTTCTCACGGATGAACTCGATGAGCGCGCTTTCCTATTTAGGATCCATATTGGCACTGATGCTGAACTGCTTAGATGAGTCGCATGGCACAAAGTCAATAAGCTTAGTCTCATCGGCCGACTTAAATTTCATTACCGGCTCATGCTCCGTGGTCGGCTTTTTCAAAGACGTCATATCTGCCGGGTCAATATTATCCTTGTAAAACTTTAATTCCTCTGTCGCACAAACAGATTCAGCGTAAGCAGCGTCACCTTCCTCGCACTCCAAGGCTATCTTTCGGCTGCCATGAACCGTAATGGTCCCATTGTGACCCGGCATCTTGAGCTACAAATATACGTAACACGGCCGTGCCATGAACTTGGCGTAAGCCGACCGCCCAAATAAAGCATGGTATAGGTTTCTTATTTTGACCACCTCAAAAGATAGTTTTTCCGCCCTATAATTGTACTCATTTCCAAAGGCTACTTCCAGCTCGATCTTACCAACTGGATACGCCGACTTACCGGGCACCACACCATGGAAAATAGTATTGGACTGGTTGAGGTTTTTATCAGTTAATCCCATACGACGTAAGGTCTCATAATAGAGGATGTTGATGCTACTGCCTCCGTCCATGAGTACCTTAGTGAATTTATACCCACCAACTTGAGGAGCCACCACCAAGGCCAGGTGACCTGGATTATCAACCCCGGGAGGGTGATCTTCCCTACTCCATACAATCGGCTGTTCAGACCATCGTAAGTAACGTGGAACTGCCGGCTCAACAGCATTCACAGCCCTCTTATGAAGCTTCTGGTCTCGCTTGCACAAACTGGTAGTAAACACATGATACTGTCCACTGTTGAGCTGCTTTGGATGGGTCTAGTATCCCCCTGCTGCTGCTGCTGATTACCCTGGCTAGATTGCTGGTTAAAACCACCTTGATTACCTTGAGAATTCTGAAAATTGGAATTTGAACCGCCGCCCGGGCCATGAAAGCCGCCACCACCTGAGCCGCCGCCCTGCCCATTGTTACCGTTGAACATGTTGGAATTCTTGAAAGCTTTCATGATCGCGCAGTCTTTCCATAGATGAGTGGCCGGCTTCTCCCTAGAGCCATGCCTTGGGCAGGGCTCATTTAACAATTGCTCTAGCGTCAGGCCAGACCCGCCAGACCGGGGAGGCTATCTCCCCTTACATCGGAGATTGTTACCCTGCGTGTTGGTGTTGGCCACAAACTCCATACCATCATCAGCCTTACGCTTATTACCTCCCTGATTTGCCGGGTTATGCTGAGGGCCCTTGCCGTTGCCATTCTTCTTTCCCTTCCCTGTCTTTTCCTCATCAGACGCGGGATCCTTGGTACTATCAGAGTCGGCGTACTTGACCAGAGCCGCCATCAGCGTACCCATATCATTGCAATCGCGCTTGAGCCGCCCAAGCTTCATCTTCAGGGGCGCAAAACGACAATTTTGCTCCAACATTAAAACTGCAGATCCGGCATCCATCTTATCAGACGAATGTATTATTTCCTTGACCCGGCGTACCCAATGGGTCGTAGACTCGCCTTCTTGCTGCTTGCAGTTAGTCAAATCCACAATTGACATAGATTGCCTACATGTATCTTTGAAGTTTTGGATGAACCAGGCTTTCAGCTCTGCCCATGACCCGATGGAATTAGGTGGCAGTCCCTTTAACCAAGTGCGGGCAGTCCCATCCAACATCATGGTGAAGTATTTGGCCATTGCCGCTTCGCTGACCTCCAGCAACTCCATAGCCATCTCGTAGCTTTCAATCCATGCTCCGGGCTGTAAATCAGCCGTGTAATTAGGTACCTTCCTAGGTCCTTTGAAATCTGTGGGCAGACGTTCGTTCGGAGAGCCGGCACCAGACAAGGGACACCTTCGGTCCTCGTAGCTATGCCTGCCTCAATAGAAGCCGTCGGATAAACCGGGAAGGGTTGGTAAGCTGTCAGCTGAGCCGCCTGCTCTGCCTCTTGACGTGCTCTGTCTTGGTCTACCGCGTTAAAGGCTCCATTATGCGCCGGGCCATGGCCAGCTGGCAAGTCACGGCGCCGGACGTTGCTTGAGCCGGTCGCTGAAACCATGTGTCTGCTATAACTTGGGCTCCGGTTTGGACGAGGGGTTGAATGAATCCTGTCCCGGCTATATGAATATGCCTCCTGTTGTGCCAGAGCCGTCTGAAGAAGTTCTCTGACCCTGCGGGTTTCGACCGCCGTTGGAGAGTCACCCTCGACTGGGAGAGCCGCCAGTCGCGCCGCTGCAGCGATCATGTTTTCCAACGGATTAGAATAATGACCCGGTGGTATCGGCACGTATTGAGGTGGGGCAGTATTCACACGGGGAGGCCCCATCACTTGCGGCTGAACCGGCGTCCCTGCCCCGGGTGCCATGATTTCTGGCGGGTTACTGGGCCCCGCACCGGGCGTGTTGAAGAGGTTTCGAGGATCATAAACCGGAGGGAGCCAAGATTGAGCTTTCTGATGCCTCCTTCTCATGACCTCATTGGATGCGTTCTGATCCATCGTGAGCCGGAAAGACTGCGCCTGAATCAGTTGAGTCTGGGCGTCCAGAGCCGCCTGTTCTGCAGCCATCCTGATTCCCTCTGCTGCCAGATCTTCCTTGGCTCGTGCTATATCCAGCTTTAACTGTGCCACCTCCGCATCATGTTGAGCTTGATCCGCTGGGACGACCGTGGCGGTTAGCAGGGCAGTCATCTTATCCATGAGATCCATCAGCACTTGAGCCGGCGAGTGCACAGGGCCTCCTGCCCCAGCGGCGGAGTTTTGAACTGGCTGCGTGCCGGCCATGAAGATTCCAACCCGGCTCGGCGGCTCAAAAGGGTCCGGAATACTGTCGCCATCGGAACAACCCCCGAGTCTGCCGTCTCGAAGTTGATACAACGAGTCCGTCTCACCTGTGGATGATTCATCATCAGAGCAGATAGCCGTCTCATCGTTAGATCTAGATCCTTCTGAGAGTCCTCCGTGGATGCATCCCATGAAAGCACGCTTCAAAGCGGGCAGAGTCCAGGCGGGTCTCGCATGCTGAGTCGTCTCGATTTGGTCGGTGTAGATGTCCGGCTCAGGGCCCGGCTCACCGATCTTGCCAATAAAAACATGGATTCCGCGGAAGGGGACCCGGTACCCGTACTCGATTGAGCCGGCGTCGGGGCCCCAGCCTGCGTTGTTGATGTAGAGCTTGTCGCGACGACTCTTGGTCATCCGGCCCCCAGCGTATCCCTTGAGCCCTTCGAAGCTGCCCTTCAAGAACTCAAATCCGCCGTGCGCTGGCCCCACGGTGGGCGCCAACTGTCGTGGAATAGTCATGGCAGATGCCCTTGTGAAAGGACTTAGTCGTGGAGCCATCGCAACTAGGAAGCTTAAAGGGGTTAAAGCGGGACAAAGGACATGAGGGTTATACTGGTTCAGCCCCTTATGGTGAAGGTAAAAGCCTACTCCAGTTGAGGTGGAATTTACTAGGGTTTCGATGACCAGGGAGCGAATCCGCTATGCCTGGCTACCAATTTGATGTTACTTGTCCTAAGCCGCCGGCGGGTCATCCCCTTATATACACGGGCTGACGCCCCACGGCCTACAGAGTCCTGGCCGGCTTATAAACAATATCCGACTCGGTAACTAGTTAATCTTGCCTTACAACACAAGTCACGCCATTACGGCGGTTTATCACTACGGGCCTTAAATCACCCACGGGCTTTAGGCCCTTTATTGAACCGCCATCTTCAAGCTTTGATATTGGGCTTCATATGATGAATTACCCTAACGTAACCCGGCCCCTCCTGGGCGGGTTACGCCAGTAGTTATATCCCCAACACTTACGTTCTCCTGAGACACATTTACTGGACGATGACTGGGAATGCCTTGTTCTGTACTGGTCCCGAGCCAAGAATGTGGTAAGGTCTATGAGCTCATTTTCTATTTTTAAGTACTATATTCTTGCATCTTACTGTACTCTGTTCATGTAGAACAAGTGCCTAAACCTGAAGAACAACTGTTCTAATTTAAGATTCCATTGCTATCATAGTTCAAAAAAGTGCTAGGCGTTAATTGTGTGTTTTGCCACCGCCTTGCGCTTTACTGACCAAAGCACATGCTTATGCGCAGTCATGCACAGATTAAGCGTAGTTATGCGCAATGCGTTTCGCCAACGCCTAGAGCCTAGGTGCGCTTAAGCGCTCGCTTAGGCGCGCCTTTTTTAACTATGATTGCTATCGTGCATACTGATTTGCTCTTGTATCACTGTATTTACTCATACAAACTTATTTTTAAATTGAAGGATCCAATCGAAACTGCAATGGCACAGCAGGTATGTTCACGCATGTTTCTTTAACAGGCTTGCTCTTATCAATAGCTCTGTTGATTTCAATTTCAATTGTGTATATAGTTGACTTCTCATATCATGCACATTACTAGCATCACAACAGAGCCAATAGTGTTGTTGTACATGTAGACCCGTGGTACCCATCTGAAATCTTGTTGTGCCGTGTAGTTTCCCACGCTTTGTATTCTTTCACTGCTGCTTTGTCTTGAACTGATATGATTTGAACCGTGTCTCTATTTTGATTTGGCAAGACAATGCAGTGACCATAGGACATAGATATATGTTTGTTTGATGCTTTTATTATGTACTAGTACTTGGCAATAGAAGACTTGGTAGTTTAATCATGTCCACCTTACTAATGAACTGGTTCACCGAAATGAGTTTCATATACTAGTACATGCTAAACTGTTATGTGTTTGCTTGTTTCTTCTTTTAGAATGCTGACAAAATATTGGGGAAGAGTGCCTTATTAAGCAATGGTAAAGGAAGTAATGCAGATAAGGTTCAGGATAGTGACACATCCTTGTTGGTCTCCAACAAAGCTGAAAAAACAACTAAGGAAGACTATCTCGAAGACAGTGAGACAACCCCAAAGTCCTGTCTTGGTTTAGTGTTGGAGTTACTGGCCACTACCACTTGCACAAGCTATTCAAACTCACTATCTGAATCAGTTCGGTTTCTTGAGTCTCAACTACAAGCAGAAAGACATCGATCAGCTGTGCTGCGACAAGAAGCGGAAGGACTACGGAAGTCCCTGGAGCATTCAGATGCATACTTTCTGGTGCAACAGCAAGCGTTGGAGGATTTTAGCGCCAAACAGGACAAAGCTAATAAGCTTGCTAAGCTTATTGCCAGCATGGTGGATACCATGTTTCTTGAGCTCTTCTGAAGTTGTTTCAGTTATGCTCTTATTTTGCTGCCGCGTTTATTTGCACTGGTGGCCAATTTTGACGGCCAGTGTATGTAATATGCTGCTTTGTTCCCTATATTTGCACTGGTGGCGAACTTTGATGCCCAGTGGATGTAATATGTGTAATAGCGGTAATAGGCTAGCGTTAATTGCTTGCTTATTTATTTCCTTATTGTCTTGTTTAGTTATTTGCTTGTAGTCACTGCAGTTCTTTTTCTCTGTTTTTCTAGTGGCCACAATAACCTATTTTTGGAAACTAGGCCAAAATAATCATGGCAACACACGTACTGTTGTAACCATGGGCCTCCTGCGGGCCGTATGATCCATGGGCCTTCTACGGGCCGTAGGATCCATTGGCCTTCTATACGGGCCGTAGGATCCATGGGCCTTCTACGGGCCGTACGATCCATGGGCTTTTTATGGGCCGTAGGATCCATGGGCCTTCTACGGGGCTGTCACGCCCAATATGCGATACTATCCTAAAGAGACTCGAAGGTCCCACCAAGGATAGAACCGCATATTGACACGCTTTTGCAAGGTGGATATCATTACATCAACATTACATAATAGATGGGGATACATACAAGGCATACACATGCCGCAAGAATACATCAATACATCATACATAAGATCAACATCCGACTACGAATGAAACACAAACAGAAGCTCAAACGACATCCACCCTGCTAGCCCAGGCTGCCGACCTAGAACCTATCCCCTGATCGAAGAAGAAGCAGAAGAAGGACTCCAAAACAAGTAACATCGCTCTCGCGTCATGATCATCACATAACCTGTACCTGCAACTGGTGTTGTAGTAATCTGTGAGCCATGAGGACTCAGCCATTACCATGGGTATCAAGACTAGCAAAGCTTAATGGGAAAGGAATGGATAAGGTGGTGAGGTTGCAGCAGCGGCTAAGCAAGTATGGTGGCTAACTTACGCAAATAAGAGCGAGAAGAGAAGCAACAGAACGGTCGTGAAACTAGCAATGATCAAGAAGTGATCATGAACTCCTACTTACGTCAAACATAACCCATAAACCGTGTTCACTTCCCGGACTCCGCCGAGAAGAGACCATCACGGCTACACACGCGGTTGATGCGTTTTAATTAAGTCAAGTGTCAAGTTCTCTACAACCGGATATTAACAAATTCCCATCTGCCACATAACCGCGGGCACGGCTCTCGAAAGTTTATACCCTGCAGGGGTGTCCCAACTTAGCCCATTATAAGCTCTCACGGTCAACGAAGGATATTCCTTCTCCCGGGAAGACCCGATCAGTCTCGGAATCCCGGTTTACAAGACATTTCGACAATGGTAAAACAAGTCCAGCAAAGCCGCCTGATGTGTCGACAATCCCGATAGGAGTCGCACGTACCTCGTTCTCAGGACACACCGGATGAACACTACGTACAACTAAAACCAGCCCTCAAGTTTCCCCGAGGTGGCGCTGCAAGTGGCTCTAGTTTGGACCAACACTCCGAGGAGCACTGGCCCGGGGGGGGGGGTAAAATAAGATGACCCTCAGGAGCGCGACTCCCAAGGGAAAAAGGCTAGGTGAGGCAAATGTAAAACCAAGGTTGGGCCTTGTTGGAGGAGTTTTATTCAAAGCGAACTGTCAAGGGGGTCCCATAAATCACCCAACCGCGTAAGGGACACAAAATCAAGGAACATAACACCGGTATGACGGAAACTAGGGCGGCAAGAGTGGAACAAAACACCAGGCATAAGGCCGAGCCTTCCACCCTTTACCAAGTATATAGATGCATTAATTAAATAAGAGATATTGTGATCTCCCAACAAAACATAATCCAACATGGAGCAATCTTCATCTTCACCTGGAACTAGCAACGCTATAAGAGGGGCTGAGCAAAGCGGTAACATAGCCAAACAACGGTTTGCTAGGAAGGGTGACAAAGGTTAGAGGTTCATGGCAATTTGGGAGGCTTGAAGAGCAAGTGATAGGTAGCGCAGCATAGCGATAGAACGAAGCAACTAGCATAGCAATGATAGTAATGAGATCCAAGGTGACGGTCATCTTGCCTGAAATCCCGCTAGGAAGAAGAACGAGTCCATGAAGAAGATGAAGCCACGAAGACGAACGAATCCTCACGATCGCAACGACACGGGAACTATCGAGAAGAAGCACACAACAAGGTAAACACACCACACATGAACAAGACATGATGCACAACCAAGCAAGATGCATGACAAAGGCTATAAGAAGCTACTCATGGCAAGAGATGATGCATACAAGAACAACACATCAAAGCAAGTTTAAATGAGGCCGGAAACAAGATATAACAATTCCGGTAAGTCCTCATATACAAATTTCGAAATTGGTCCAGATCTTAATAAACCTTATGTTCAAGTTGTTAAACAGCAAGTTAAGATGCACCAAGATGATCTACACGAAATTCTAGTCAAGTTACATATAAAGTTCATTTAATTCGGAGCTATGGTCTAGAAGATATGAGCAAAACAAGTTAAACATGGCATTGATGTAAAAAGCATTCAAACATCAAGCAAACACCTCAAAACAAGGGCAACAAGGTAGTATGAAACTACATGCAAAACTAAGCAAGTTTCATATAGAGCATGCCCAAAACGGAGCAACGGTGCAACACATACACTCCAAACAAGATATAGCAACAATCTAACCAAAACAGCAACTAGGCATCTAGCAAGCACCAAAACAATATGCTACAGCAACTCAACATGAAAACAAAAGACATGGACATGATGTACAGGTAAAGCATCACAAAACATGAACACTGAGCTACCTCCAGAAATCACTAGAACATTCTCAAAAGGACATGGCAAGATTGCAAATAATAACAGATCACAGACTTGGCATAAATTACTGGACATGGCAGAAATAATATCAGGTTGCAAAGTTTGGAGCTATCAAACAACAAGCTACAGGAACATATCATAGCAAACAAAGGCATGGACTGAATCTACTAATTGCATAGAACAAAAGTCCCTTACTGATCACGAGCCAAAAAGGCACAGAAGATATGATGGCACCCATGTAAACATAGCAAGTTATATGACAGATTCAGACTTGGTGAAAATAACAGGACATGGCAGAAACAACGATAAGTAGGCATGTTGGTGAGCTTGAACCACTCACCACAGAGCAATACATGGCATGACAAGGTAACCAGCAGTAAGATGGCATAATTATGAAGCAAAGCATGGCAAGAGCAAGTTCATAGGGTACATGGATCACTATCAAAACACATGACAAAAACTGGACTTAATGTTAACAGGCTGACAGCAACATTATTTAGCAATTTGAGAGCAAGTTTGCAATAAGCTACAGCAGGCTATAAATGCAAATAAGGGCATGGATGGATAGAACAGAACATATATAACAAAACATCCTTAGTGAACATCTCCATATTATGCATAGAACTCATGGTGACAGCAGGTTTACAAGACATCACAATGTTACAGCTACAGATTTAGCAGAAATGGTTTACAAATCACAATGTTACAGCTACAGATTTAGCAGAAATCACGAAGTCACAGAAATCAGCAACATCATGGAGGCTACTTTGCATGCTTGTACTAGTCAGCACATAGATCACAAAAATATAAGACAAGCACCTATGTAAATATGGCATGATGTAGTACAATACTCGTGTAGAGATCATGCTCAAAGGATGCACACACAAAATGCAATGAAAATGACAAAACAGCAAGTTCTGTAAACAGACAGCAGTTAAGATCATATAGCACTCTTGCAACGATGATTAGGGCATCAATATGAACTCAAACAAGCATGGCGCAGTGGAACAAAATGAAGAGCATCTCATGTTGAACATTCTGATATATTATATGCACAAATCAGAGCACCGAGCATGAAGTTGTGGCATGATGAACAGGGCAACATAATGCAACAATTTCGGGACTTCGAAAATATACCCCTCTCAGAAAAAGTCAACGAGACGGCGGGATCCGGGACGGGGGCGCGGGCGTCCGTTTGGATCGCGGGGTTGGTGGATCTCATCCACCTTCCCCGGATCCGGCGAGGCTGCGGCCTCCGGCGAGGGAGGCGCGGGTCGGTGGGGACGGCGCCCGGCGGCGGCGGTCGCCGGCGGAGGCGGC
>NC_057808.1:277121630-277152579 GCF_018294505.1 Triticum aestivum
ATGGGCCCCGCGGGCCCGATTCGGGCCGCGCGGGCCGAGGCGGACGGGGGCGGCGCGGGGACAGGTGGCGGCGGCGGATTGGACGCGGGAGGCGGCTGGACGTGTCCGGCGGCTGGACGGACATGTCCGGTGCGCGGTGGAGCTTGGATCTAGGATTTTTGCTGAGATTTCGGGGAAGGGGTGTTTATATAGGTAGAGGGAGCTAGGAGAGTCCAAATGAGGTGCGGTTTTCACCCACACGATCGTGATCCAACGACGGAGAGCATGGAGGGGGTTTAGATGGGCTAGGTGGGCTGTGTGAAGAGGTGCTAGGCTGCAAAGAGAAGGGGGGTTTCGGTTAACTCGGTTAACCGTTGGGGCATCAAACGACCTCCAAATGAAACGAAATTTGACGGGTGGTCTACCGGTGATATACCAAGGCCACTCGGCAAATCTCAGCCCATTCCGAGAACGTTTTTCTCTCGCTGACGAAACAAGGTCTGAGAGGGGTGACGGACGCGTGCGAGTGTCGGATCGCGAAACGGACAACGGGGAAAAGGACCGGATGCAAGTTTTGAAAAACATGCAGATGAAATGCAGATGATGACATGGCAAGATGCAACATGCAAGAAAATGACATGGCAGCAACGACGAATAACTGGAAGACACCTGGCGCATCGAATCCGGGGCGTTACAGGGGCGTGTCATCATTTCGCCAATCATGGGCCGTACTATTCGTGGATAATAACGGGCCGTTTATTGGCCGTATTTGATAACTCTATGAAAACAGCCCAACAGGTTTTTTTCGACATGAAAATGGCCCAACGTATTAACGAGCCACAAACGGGCCGACTGTAACCACGGGCTGAATTTGGCCCACAAGCAGAAAATGACAGTAACGGGCCGTAAGTAACCGAATGCTGGAAATGAGCCCAAGAATAAATGGGCCCTGAGAAGGCCGAAAGATATCATGGGCTGGAAACGGCCCAACGGAATAATGGGCCGTTAATGGGTATAAAGTGATACACTGTTCATTACGGGCTAGTTTTACGACGGGCCGTTAAGGGGCCGAGGTTTACTAAGGGCCTCATATGGGCCGAAAGACGTCATGGGCCATACATGGGCCGGAAGTTAAAACGGGCTGGAATTATATTGGACGGCCCAAATGACGCTATTGGGCCTAATTCGGATAGGCCGTAAACGGGCTCTAGGATAGCGGGTTGTAAATGGGCTATATGCGAACAGGCCGTTAACAGGATTGTCGTGGGCCGGCCCGCCACCTTTTGACCAAGTCAAACGGGCCGGCCTTTTCACACGAATGGGCCTCTGTTGGGCCGTGCCACGTGTCGACGTATCATAGGCGCTTTGGGTCCATTGAGTGGATGACATCTGTCCCAACGGTGAGCCGACACATGTTTCCTCCAGCCAATGATGATTTTACACGTGGAAAATCCCCATTGGTCGGGGCTGTTAACGGGTTATCGGATCCAAAACCAGACCCGATAGCTTAACGGCGTTCCGTTACGGTGGATGCCACGTGTCGGTCACCCTTGACGAAAGCACTTCTGTGACGCACGATTTATCGTCATGGAAGTGGACACTTCCGTGATGATAATTTTGGTAATGTCATGGAACACTTCTATGACAGCACAGGTATGACTTGAAGGAAATATGCCCTAGAGGCAATAATAAAGTTATTATTTATTTCCTTATATCATGATAAATGTTTATTATTCATGCTAGAATTGTATTAACCGAAAACATGATACATGTGTGAATACATAGACAAACAGAGTGTCACTAGTATGCCTCTACTTGACTAGCTCGTTAATCAAAGATGGTTATGTTTCCTAGCCATAGACAAAGAGTTGTCATTTGATTAATGGGATCACATCATTAGGAGAATGATGTGATTGGCTTGACCCATTCCGTTAGCTTAGCACTTGATCGTTTAGTATGTTGCTATTGCTTTCTTCATGACTTATACATGTTCCTATGACTATGAGATTATGCAACTCCCGTTTACCGGAGGAACACTTTGTGTGCTACCAAACGTCACAACATAACTAGGTGATTATAAAGGTGCTCTATAGGTGTCTCCGAAGGTACTTGTTGGGTTGGCGTATTTCGAGATTAGGATTTGTCACTCTGATTGTCGGAGAGGTATCTCTAGGCCCACTCGGTAATGCACATCACTTAAGCCTTGCAAGCATTGCAACTAATGAGTTAGTTGCGGGATGATGTATTACGGAACAAGTAAAGAGACTTGCCGGTAACGAGATTGAACTAGGTATTGAGATACCGACGATCGAATCTCGGGCAAGTAACATACCGATGACAAAGGGAACAACGTATGTTGTTATGCGGTTTGAACGATAAAGATCTTTGTAGAATATGTGGGAGCCAATATGAGCATCCAGGTTCCGCTATTGGTTATTGACCGGAGACGTGTCTCGGTCATGTCTACATAGTTCTCGAACCCGTAGGGTCCGCACGCTTAAAGTTCGATGACGGTTATATTATGAGTTCATGTGTTTTGATGTATCGAAGGTAGTTCGGAGTCCCGGATGTGATCACGGACATGACGAGGAGTCTCGAAATGGTCAAGACTTAGAGATCGATATATTGGACGACTATATTTGGATACCCGAATGGTTCCGGGTGAGATCGGGATAATACCAGAGCACCGGGAGGTTATCGGAACCCCCGGGAGGTATATGGGCCTTAATGGGCTTTAGTGGAAAGGAGGGGAAAGGAGCAAGGGAGGGGGCGCCCCCCCCAAGCCCAATCCGAATTGGGAAGGGGGCTGGCCCCCCCTTTGCTTCCTTCCTCCTTACTCTTCCTTCCCTCTCCCTCTCCAAATAGGAAAAGGAGGAGTCCTACTCCCGGTGGGAGTAGGACTCCCCCCTTGGGCGCGCCTCCTCCCCTTGGCCGGCCCTCTCCCCCCCTTTGTATACGGAGGAGAGGGGCACCCCATAGACACAACAATTGATCTCTTGGATCTTTTAGCCGTGTGCGGTGCCCCTCTCCACCATAGTCCACCTCGATAATATTGTAGCGGTCCCTAGGCGAAGCCCTGAGTCGGTAGAACATCATCATCGTCACCACGCCGTCGTGCTGACGGAACTCTCCCTCAAAGCTTGGCTGGATCGGAGTTCGAGGGACGTCATCGAGTTGAACGTGTGCAGAACTCGGAGGTGCCGTGCGTTCGGTACTTGATCGGTCAGATCGTGATGACGTACGACTACATCAACCGTGTTGTGCTAACGCTTCCGCTTTAGGTCTACGAGGGTACGTGGACACACTCGCCCCTCTCGTTGCTATGCATCACCATGATCTTGCGTGTGCGTAGGAATTTTTTTGAAATTACTACGTTCGCCAACATGACTATCTTGATTCTGTCATAAATTTGTCATGGATGTACATGCATGACAGAAAATGTGACCTACTCTGACAAACACCTATCATCACGGAAGTGTATTTTTTTGTAGTGTACTACGTGTTATGATGTGGTAACCTCGGAGTGACAATAACCGGGACTTCTTCCGGTGATTACCGTAGTTTGAGGAGTTCATGTATTCACTACGTGTTAACGCTTTGTTCCGTTTCTCTATTAAAAGGAGGCCTTAATATCCCTTAGTTTCCAATATGGACCCCACTGCCACGGGAGGGTAGGCCAAAAGGTGTCATGCAAGTTCTTTTAATAAAGCACGTATGACTACTTACGGAATCCATGTCGACATTATATCGATGAACTAGAGCTAGTGCCGAATCATCCTAGGTTATAACTGTCACATGATGAATATCATCCAACAAGTCACCGATCCAATGCCTACGAACTTTTCCATATTGTTTCTGCTAAGTTACTACTGCTATCATCACTGTTACATGATGACCCACAAGTATAGGGGATCAATCATAGTCCTTTCGATAAGTAAGAGTGTCGAACCCAACGAGGAGCAGAAGGAAATGATAAGCGGTTTTCAGCAAGGTATTCTCTGCAAGCACTGAAATTATAGGTAACAGATAGTTTTGTGATAAGATAATTGGTATCGAGCAACAAGTAACAAAAGTAAATAAAGTGCAGCAAGGTGGCCCAATCCTTTTTGTAGCAAAGGACAAGCCTGGACAAACTCTTATATAAAGAAAAGCGCTCCCGAGGACACATGGGAATTATTGTCAAGCTAGTTTTCATCACGTTCATATGATTCGCGTTCGGTACTTTGATAATTTGATATGTGGGTGGACCGGTGCTTGCGTGCTGTCCTTGCTTGGACAAGCATCCCACTTATGATTAACCTCTATTGCAAGCATCCGCAACTACAACAAAAGTATTAAGTAAACCTAACCATAGCATGAAACATATGGATCCAAATCAGCCCCTTACGAAGCAACGCATAAACTAGGGTTTAAGCTTCTGTCACTCTAGCAACCCATCATCTACTTATTACTTCCCAATGCCTTCCTCTAGGCCCAAATAATGGTGAAGTGTCATGTAGTCGACATTCACATAACACCACTAGAGGATAGACAACATAGATCTCATCAAAATATCAAACGAATACCAAATTCACATGACTACTTGTAGCAAGACTTCTCCCATGTCCTCAGGAACAAACGTAACTACTCACAAATCATATTCATGTTCATAATCAGAGGGATATTAATATGCATATAGGATCTGAACATATGATCTTCCACCAAATAAACCAACTAGCATCAACTACAAGGAGTAATCAACACTACTAGCAACCTACATGTACCAATCCCAGACTTGGAGACAAGAATTGGATACAAGAGATGAACTAGGGTTTGAGAAGAGATGGTGCTGGTGAAGATGTTGATGGAGATTACCCTCTCCCGATGAGAGGAGCGTTGGTGATGACGATGGCGATGATTTCCCCCTCCCGGAGGGAAGTGTCCCCGGCAGAACAGCTCTGCCGGAACCCTAGATTGGTTCCGCCAAGGTTCCGCCTCGTGGCGGCGGAGTCTCATCCCGAAAGCTTGCTTATGATTTTTCTTCGGACGAAAGACTTCATATAGCAGAAGATGGCCACCGGAGGGCCAACAGGGGGCCCACGAGGCAGGGGGGCGCGCCCAGGGGGGTAGGGCGCGCCCCCACCCTCGTGGACAGGTGGAGGCCCCCCCGACGTATTTCTTCCGCTCAATATTTTTTATTATTTCCAAAAATAACTTTCGTGGAGTTTCAGGACTTTTGGAGTTGTGCAGAATTGGTCTCTAATATTTGCTCCTTTTCCAGCCCAGAATTCCAGCTGCCGGCATTCCCCCTCCTTATGTAAACCTTGTAAAATAAGAGAGAATAGGCATAAGTATTGTGACATAACATGTAATAACAGCCCATAATGCAATAAATATTGATATAAAAGCATGATGCAAAATGGACGTATCAACTCCCCCAAGCTTAGACCTCGCTTGTCCTCAAGCGAAAGCCGATAACGATAAATATGTCCACATGTTTAGAGGTAGAGGTGTCGATAAAATAAAATACAGACATGAGGGCATCATGATTATTCTCATAACAGCAACATATATGGATATTGTCATATGATTTCTTATGCTCAAGTAATAATCTATTCACAATGCAAAGTATGAATCAGAAACTTTATTGAGAATCAACAAACTATAATCTCAGTCATTGAAGCAATTGCAATTTATCATAACATCAGAAAGAGTCTATGTCAGAGCTTTCTAGCAAGTCCACATACTCAACTATCATTTAGTCTTTCATAATTGCTAACACTCACGCAATACTTGTGGTTACGGAGTTTTAATCGGACACAGAGAAAGATAGGGGCTTATAACTTCGCCTCCCAACCTTTTACCTCAAGGGTAATGTTAACAATAATAGCTCATGCTAACTTACATCCAATTAGATATATCTATCAGGATCTTTCGAACACACTGTGCTTGCCAAAGGATAAAATGTAAAAAGGAAAGGTGAAGATCACCATGAATCTTGCATAAGATAGAAGATAATAATAAAAGATAGGCCCTTCATAGAGGGAAGCAGAGGTTGCCATGCGCTTTCAAGGTTGGATGCACAAAATCTTAATGCGAAAGAACGTCACTTTATATTGCCACTTGTGATATGAACCTTTATTATGTAGTCCGTCGCTTTTATTTCTTACACATCACAAGATCATATAAAGCTTATTTCCTCCACACCAATCAATCATACATATTTAGAGAGCAATTTTTATTGCTTGCACCGATGACAACATACTTGAAGGATCTTACTCAATCCATAGGTAGGTATGGTGGACTCTTATGGCAAAACTGGTTTAAGGGTATTCGGAAGCACAAGTAGTATCTCTACTTGGTGCAAAGAATTTGGCTAGCATGAGGGGAAAGGAAAGCTCAACATGTTGGATGATCCATGACAATATACTTTATCTCAGATATAAGAAAACATAACCCATTACGTTGTCTTCCTTGTCCAACATCAACTCTTTAGCATGTCATATTTTAATGAGTGCTCCCAATCAGAAAAGATGTCCACGATAGTATATTTATATGTGAAACCTCTCTTTCTTTATTACTTCCTATTAATTGCAACGATGACCAAAGCTATGTTTGTCAACTCTCAACACTTTTTAATCATCATACTCTTCCTATGTGAAGTCATTACTCTCCATAAGATCAATATGATCTCTTTGTTTCTTTTTATTCTTTTCTCTTTCTTTTTATTCCCTCAAGATCATAGCGAAATAATCAAGCCCTTGACTCAACACTAATCTTTATTATATAGCTCACGGACTCGATTACAAAGAGGGATCATAAAGCAAAACTCAAAACTAGATCATGCCATAAACATTATTCTACTAGATCGAGATACTACTAAAAGGATCGAACTAATAAAAACGGTAAAGATAGGAGTGTGTTGGTGATACGATACCGGGGCATCTCCCCCAAGCTTGGCAGTTGCCAAGGGGAGTGCCCATACCCATGTGATTATGTCTCCTTCTTCTTGGATGGTGAAGGGATTGTTGATGATGTAGGCTTGTCGTCCACCTTCCAAGGCATAGGCTCACCATCATAGAAGGATGATCGAGTCTCCGGGATCCTTAAATCTGCAGCCAAACTCATCCTTTTGAATCTATATTCGTACTCACAGTTTTGGTTTTGCAGGTCATAGATTTGAGCTTGGAGGTGCTCGATTTTCTCGTGGAGCTTGAAGATGGCCTCCCCAATGTCCTTGGCATCCAACTTATGGTTGTTGGTGAACTCCGTGATCATTATGTGATTGGAGTCAAGTCCACGCTCCACCATCTCCTGGCACTTGAAAACTTGTTGCTCCATTGCTTCAAGCCTTGTCTCCACGCTTCCGGTCCTCCGTGGTCCCTCAACATCGCGGATGTGCAGCAACCCATCACGCATCTCAATGGTTTGAGGGTGTTGCAGCACCTCTGCGAGGTAGGGGTTGATGACCTTCTCGAAGAGCTTGTCCTTGGGAGCGCTTGGAGATGTCATGATGATCTAGATCTATAAGAGAAATAGCTCAAAACGAAAACAGAGGATAATTGCATGATACGGGAGTCAAAACCTTCGGGAGATTATATAATGAATTTTTACCGACCAAAATACGTATCGTGCAAGAAAACGGAGTCCGGAGAGCACACGAGGTGCCCACGAGGTAGGGGGGCGCGTCCTCCACCCCCGTGGAGGCCTCGTGTCCTTCACGGACTGCTTCTTATTTTTCTATTTTTCTAAATATTCCAAAATAGAGAAATATTGCCATTAGAACTGTTTTGGAGTCGGTTTACTTACCGTACCACATACCAATTCCTTTTCGGAGTCTGAAACATTCCGGAAAGTGTCCCTTATGTATTCCTCTAGGGTTACGGTTTCAATAACATTGGTTTCGACGTTTATGGGATTACCTGAGATATAATGTTTAATTCTTTGACCGTTCACCACCTTCAGATTTGTGCCTTCGAAGTTGTTGATTTTTATGGCACCGGAACGATAGACCTCCCCGATAACGTAAGGACCTTCCCATTTAGAGAGAAGTTTTCCTGCAAAAGATCTTAAACGGGAGTTGTATAGCAACACATAATCACCTACATTAAACTCACGCTTTTGTATCCCTTTGTCATGCCATCTTTTAACTTTTTCTTTAAACAACTTGGCATTCTCATAGGCTTGGGTTCTCCATTCATCAAGTGAGCTAATGTCAAATAACCTCTTCTCACCGGCAAGTTTGAAATCATAATTGAGCTCTTTAATAGCCCAATATGCCTTATGTTCTAGTTCGAGAGGTAAGTGACATGCTTTTCCATAAACCATTTTATACGGAGACATACCTATAGGATATTTATATGCAGTTCTATAGGCTCATAATGCATCATCCAGTTTCTTGGACCAATTCTTTCTAGATCTATTGACAGTCTTTTGCAAAATTAATTTGAGCTCTCTGTTACTCAATTCTACTTGACCACTAGACAGCGGGTGATAAAGAGATGCAATTCGATTAACATCATATTTAGCAAGCATTTTACGAAAAGCACCATGAATAAAATGTGAACCACCATCTGTTATTAAATATCTAGGGACTCCAAACCTTGGAAAAATAACTTCTTTAAGCATCTTAATAGAAGTGTTATGATCAGCACTACTAGTTGGAATAGCTTCTACCCACTTAGTAACGTAATCAACAACAACTAAAATATGTGTATATCCATTGGAGGCAGGAAAAGGTCCCATGTAATCAAAGCCCCAAACATCAAATGGTTCAATAACAAGTGAATAGTTCATAGGCATTTCCTGACGTCTACTAATATTACCAATTCTTTGACATTCATCACAAGATAAGACAAACTTACGGGCATCCTTGAAGAGAGTAAGCCAATAAAAACCGGATTGCAACACCTTATGTGCAGTTCTATCTCCAGCGTGGTGTCCTCCATAAGCCTCGGAGTGACACTTGCGTAGGATCTGTTCCTGTTCATGCTCAGGTACACAACGTCTAATAGCACCATCTACTCCTTCTTTATAAAGATGTGGGTCATCCCAAAAGTAATGTCTCAAATCATAGAAAAACTTTTTCTTTTGCTGGTATGTGAAACTAGGTGGTATAAATTTAGCAACGATGTAATTAGCATAATCAGCATACCATGGAGCAGTACGAGAAGTATTTGTGACATTTAATTGCTCATCCAGAAAGCTATCATCAATAGGTAGTGGGTCATCAAGAACATTTTCTAACCTAGACAAGTTGTTTGCAACGGGGTTCTCAGCTCCCTTTCTATCAACAATATGCAAATCAAATTCTTGCAGCAGGAGAACCCATCTAATAAGTCTAGGTTTAGCATCTTTCTTTTCCATAAGGTATTTAATAGCAGCATGATCCGTGTGAATAGTTACTTTAGAATCAACAATATAAGGTCTAAACTTATCACAAGCAAATACAACTGCTAAGAATTCTTTCTCAGTAGTAGCATAATTTCTCTGAGCATTGTCTAGAGTTTTACTAGCATATTGAATAACATTTAATTTCTTATCAACTCTTTGCCCTAGAACAGCACCTACAGCATAATCACTAGCATCACACATAATTTCAAAGGGTAAATTCCAATCAGGTGGCTGAACGATAGGTGCAGAAATCAATGCTTTCTTAAGTATTTCAAATGCTTCTACACAATCATCATCGAAGACAAATGGTATATATTTTTGTTATAAATTAGTCAGAGGCCGAGAAATTTTTGAGAAGTCCTTAATGAACCTCCTATAATAACCGGCGTGACCAAGGAAACTTCTTATACCTTTGATGTCCTTGGGACATGGCATCTTTTCAATAGCATCAGCCTTGGCTTTATCAACCTCAATACCTCTTTCAGAAACTTTATGCCCCAAGACAATACCTTCATTAACCATAAAGTGGCACTTTTCCCAATTCAAGACAAGATTAGTTTCTTCACATCTCTGCAAAACTCGATCAAGGTTGCTCAAGCAATCATCAAAAGAGGATCCATAGACGGAAAAATCGTCCATGAAAACCTCACAAATCTTTCCACAAAAGTCAGAGAATATAGCCATCATGCATCTTTGAAAGGTAGCAGGTGCATTACATAAACCGAAAGGCATACGTCTATAAGCAAAAGTACCGAAAGGGCAAGTAAAAGTGGTCTTTGATTGATCATCGGCTGACACAGGTATTTGAGAGAAACCAGAATAACCATCTAGAAAGCAAAAATGTGTATGTTTAGATAATCTTTCTAGCATTTGATCGATAAAAGGTAAGGGGTAATGATCCTTTTTAGTAGCTTTATTTAATTTGCGGAAATCAATTACCATCCTATAACCTGTAATAATTCTTTGCGGAATCAATTCATCTTTATCATTAGGAACTACGGTAATACCTCCCTTCTTAGGGGCACAATGGATAGGACTTACCCACTGACTATCAGCAACGGGATAAATTATACCTTCCTCAAGGAGCTTTAGTATTTCCTTTCTTACCACTTCTTTCATTTTAGGATTCAGTCATCGTTGGTGATCACGAACTGGTTTGGCATCTTTCTCCAAATTTATTTTGTGTTGACATAGAGTGGGACTAATGCCGTTAAGATCATCAAGAGTATATCCAATAGCAGCACGGTGCTTCTTCAGAGTTTTCAATAATCTCTCTTCTTCATGCTCTGAAAGGTTAGCACTAATAATAACAGGATATATCTTTTTCTCATCAAGATAAGCATATTTAAGAGTATCAGGTAACGGTTTAAGCTCAAACACGGGATCACCCTTCGGTGGAGGAGGATCCCCTAGGATTTCAACAGGCAAATTGTGTTTCAGGATGGGTTCCTGTTTAAAGAATACTTCATCTATTTCCCTTCTTTCATTCATAAACATATCATTTTCATGGTCTAGCAAATATTGTTCTAAAGGATCACTAGGAGGTACGGCAATAGAAGCAAGACCAATTATTTCATCCTTACTAGGCAATTCCTCTTCACGGTGTTGTCTACGAAATTTAGAAAAGTTGAACTCATGAGACATATCACCTAGACCAATAGTAACGACATCCTTTTCGCAGTCTATCCTAGCATTAACTGTGTTCAAGAAGGTCTACCAAATATAATGGGACAAAAGCTATCATGTGGGGAGCCAAGAACAAGAAAATCAGCAGGATATTTAGTTTTCCCACACAAGACTTCAACATCTCTAACAATTCCCATTGGTGAAATAGTATCTCTATTGGCAAGTTTAATTGTGACATCAATATCTTCTATCTCAGCAGGTGCAATATCATGCATAATTTCTTTGTATAAGTCAAAAGGTATTGCACTAGCACTAGCACCCATATCACATAAGCCATGACAACAATGATCTCCTATTTTAACAGAAATAACAGGCATGCCTTCCACAGGTCTATGTTTATCTTTAGCACAAGGTTTGGCAATTCTAGTAGTTTCATCACAGAAATAAATAACATGCCCATCAATATTATCAGCCAAGAGATCTTTAACAATAGCAATATTAGGTTCAACTTTAACTTGCTCAGGAGGTGTATAAGTTCTAATATTGCTTTTACGAACCACAGTTGAAGCTTTAGCATGATCTTTTATCCTAACAGGGAAAGGTGGTTTCTCAACATAAGAAGTAGGAACAATAGGATCATTATAAGTGATAGTCTTTTCTTCAACTTTAATAGGTGCAGCTACTTTTACTTCTATCGGAGGATGGTATTTAAACCACTTCTCCTTAGGGAGATCAATATGAGAAGCAAAAGATTCACAAAAGGAAGCTACTATCTCAGAGTCAAGTCCATATTTAGTGCTAAATTTACGGAAAACATCGGTATCTATAAAAGATTTAACACAATCAAACTTAGGTGTCATATCTGACTCCTTACCTTCGTCGAGATCCCAATCTTCAGAGTTGCGTTTAATTCTTTCCAATAAATCCCATTTGAATTCAATAGTCTTCATCATAAAAGAGCCAGCACAAGAAGTATCGAGCATGGTGCGATTTTTATCAGAAAGCCGAGCATAAAAACTTTGAATAATTATTTCTCTTGGGAGCACATGATTGGGGCATGAATATAACATTGATTTAAGCCTCCCCCAAGCTTGAGCGATGCTTTCTCCTTCGCGAGGCCAGAAATTATATATATATAATTGCGATCACGATGAACAAGATGCATAGGATAAAATTTCTGATGAAATTCCAATTTCAATCGTTTGTAGTTCCAAGATCCCGTATCATCACATAGCCTATACCATGTCAATGCATCTCCCTTCAAAGATAAAGGGAAGACCTTCTTCTTAATAACATCACCGGGTATACCTGCAAGCTTAAATAATCCACAAACTTCATCCACATAGATTAGGTGCTCATCAGGATGCTTTGTTCCGTCTCCTGCAAAAGGATTAGCTAGCAGTTTTTCTAGCATACCCGAAGGAATTTCAAAGTGGACATTTTCATTTTCAGTAGATTCAATAGATTGAAGAGCAACTCTTTGCTCTACTGGTCGGGGTGAAGATACCCCGAACAAGCCCCTCAGAGGATTACTATCCATAGTAACAAGTGACAGTAAATTTCAGCACACTATATAAATTATTCATTACCAAATTCCACCTACCAAAGGCGCTTCACTCCCCGGCAACGGTGCCAGAAAAGAGTCTTGATGACCCACAAGTATAGGGGATCTATCATAGTCCTTTCGATAAGTAAGTGTGTCGAACCCAACGAGGAGCAGAAGGAAATGATAAGCGGTTTTCAGCAAGGTATTCTCTGCAAGCACTGAAATTATAGGTAACAGATGGTTTTGTGATAAGATAATTGGTAACGAGCAACAAGTAACAAAAGTAAATAAAGTGCAGCAAGGTGGCCCAATCCTTTTTGTAGCAAAGGACAAGCCTGGACAAACTCTTATATAAAGAAAAGCGCTCCAGAGGACACATGGGAATTATCGTCAAGCTAGTTTTCATCACGTTCATATGATTCGCGTTCGGTACTTTGATAATTTGATATGTGGGTGGACCGGTGCTTGGGTGCTGTCCTTGCTTGGACAAGCATCCCACTTATGATTAACCTCTATTGCAAGCATCCGCAACTACAACAAAAGTATTAAGGTAAACCTAACCATAGCATGAAACATATGGATCCAAATCAGCCCCTTACGAAGCAACGCATAAACTAGGGTTTAAGCTTCTGTCACTCTAGCAACCCATCATCTACTTATTACTTCCCAATGCCTTCCTCCAGGTCCAAATAATGGTGAAGTGTCATGTAGTCGACGTTCACATAACACCACTAGAGGATAGACAACATACATCTCATCAAAATATCGAACGAATACCAAATTCACATGACTACTAATAGCAAGACTTCTCCCATGTCCTCAGGAACAAACGTAACTACTCACAAAGCATATTCATGTTCATAATCAGAGGGGTATTAATATGCATATAGGATCTGAACATATGATCTTCCACCAAATAAACCAACTAGCATCAACTACAAGGAGTAATCAACACTACTAGCAACCTACAGGTACCAATCCCAGACTTGGAGACAAGAGATGAACTAGGGTTTGAGAAGAGATAGTGCTGCTGAAGATGTTGATGGAGATTGCCCTCTCCCGATGAGAGGACCGTTAGTGATGACGATGGCGATGATTTCCCCCTCCCGGAGGGAAGTGTCACCGGCAGAACAGCTCTGCCGGAGCCCTAGATTGGTTCTGCCAAGGTTCCGCCTCGTGGCGGCGGAGTCTCGTCCCGAAAGCTTGCTTATGATTTTTCTTCGGACGAAAGACTTCATATAGCAGAAGATGGCCACCGGAGGGCCAACAGGGGGCCCACGAGGCAGGGGGGCGCGCCCAGGGGGTAGGGCGCGCCCCCACCCTCGTGGACAGGTGGAGGCCCCCCTGACGTATTTCTTCCGCTCAATATTTTTTATTATTTCCAAAAATAACTTTCATGGAGTTTCAGGACTTTTGGAGTTGTGCAGAATAGGTCTCTAATATTTGCTCCTTTTCCAGCCCAGAATTCCAGCTGCCGGCATTCCCCCTCCTTATGTAAACCTTGTAAAATAAGAGAGAATAGGCATAAATATTGTGACATAACATGTAATAACAGCCCATAATGCAATAAATATCGATATAAAAGCATGATGCAAAATGGACGTATCATTACACTTGCTACAAAATTACTTCTATCACCGTTACTGTTACTATTGCTGTTGTCGCTACTATCAAAACTATCAAACTACTTTGCTACTGATCACTTTGCTGCAGTTAATTAATCTCCAGGTGTGGTTGAATTGACAACTCAGCTGCTAATACCTTCAAATATTCTTTGGCTCCCCTTGTGTCGAATCTATAAATTTGGGTTAAATACTCTACCCTCGAAAACTTTTGCGATCCCCTATACTTGTGGGTTATCACAGTTTTGTCTGGTCCACTGCTCCTCATCTGTGATCCTCTCCTCAGAGCCATCCTGGACCTCAAGGCCAACCTGCCTCATAATAGCCTTGTCACGACAACGAGCCATCTTGGTGTTCACATGAGCCCGGTACTGTCCCTTGGCCTGCATGCAGAACAGAGCCGTCATCTTGGCCTTGAGCTTCTTAGCCCAAGTGGGCTCAGTAGAGGGAGGAGTGTATCCCTGAGAACTGTCCTCAGCCGCTTCCTCCTCCTCAAACTCATCCTCATCCACATCCATCCTAGCAGCCTCTGCCTCAACCCGGGTAGTGGTGTTGGCCCACTTGCTCTTGATGCGAAGCTTAATAGGGTCATGGCAAATCCAGTTGGGGGCAACAAACTCTTCATTCAGAAAGAGATGCTCCCAAGTCCTCAAGATCAATAGAAACAGGTAAGGTCCATAGATGGGCACCTTACGGTTGAACACAACAAACTGCAGCTCACACCACATGATATGGGAGACATCAAGTGGTTCCGTCTGTTGGAGACGCGCCTTCTCACAGATGAGCATCATGTCCACTAGATAAGCATGCACCTTATCCTTGTCGCCTATGCGAGGAAAAAGTGTGTTGCAGAAGATCCAGTGCATGATGTCAAGGAATGGATTCAGCACCCAAGTCTTCTTGTCATTGGCTAGCTTCTTCTCAACAAGGTAGGGTTGAAGCTTGTTCTTGTTGGCCGACTCGGGGTTGCCATGTGGGCGGACACCAACAGGCACATTGAGCCCCTCATCATGAACGTGTAACATCGCCATGAACTCCTTCCACTTAGCAAACATCCTCTTCCCATTAGTCATCCAAGTCATGGTCCGCTGCTCATCCGTATGGAAGTGGACCGAAGCAAAGAACTGAGCCACAATCTCTGGGTCAAAGTCCATGTGGAACATGAGCAAGTCCTCAATGCCAAACTACTCCACCTGATCCAGAGTCTCACCAAAATATGCTCGGTTGTTGTCCTTCCTCATATGAACCATGTCAATCCAGTGCACTAGCACATAGGTATTCTACTTGGCCTTGATCACATCCAGGAAGATAAGATTCTGCTGCTTGGTCCAAAACAAGTCATTGCACCTTGTGACCTCCCTAGGGTTGACGTAAGGGTTGAGCTTTCTTCACACCAGAATCTCCGCTTGAGGTATCTCATCCGTGCCAAGAGTTGGCTCCTTGGTCTTGGTAGCCGTGGACTTGGTTCTGCGTTGTGGGGCACTGGAGCCCTCTAGAGCCTCTTGGTTGCGAAGGCGCTTCGAGCTCGTGTCACTGCTGGGATTCGAGCGCCGGACATTGGAACCGGAGCCACCACCTATGACACACAACACAAAAATGAGAAAAGCGAGAAGGATTATTGCAAAGACGAGGGTCAAAACCAAATGAAACAAGTAGAAATGAGATTGGGAAGATAAAACGGTGTAATTTCAACTCTACGGTAGTACCGGACAAGGGTGCGGATGTAAAAATTTACAACCATGGTAGTACTGTGCCGGGGTGGCACGGTAGTACCGCGCCTGGAGCGGAAGTAAAATTTTACTTCAGCGCCCCGGGCGGCAGTACCGCTCCAGCGGAGCGGTAGTACCGCACGGGGCAGTTCTCGGGCGAGCGAGCGGTAGTACCGCACGGTTTCAAATCGCACAAGAACAACATCTACGGATCTAAAAATATCCTCAAAAGTACATCGATACTACCGTTGATCATAACTACACTGTTGCATCACACCAAATAGCATATCTACTACACTAGCACTCTCCTACAATCTCCTCTTGCAAAGATTTAGCCGAAAATCACACGAACTACACATGCATCTCCCCAAGACCTAGAAGCCCAAAAACGGAACCAAAACAAGAGGGACTAGGGGAGATACGGGGGTCCATGGCAAGAGGGCGAGGTGGGGAACGATCCCACCGGTCGGAATGCGAGGAGAGCGGCCGGAGACGGAGATCTGGCGAGGTCCTCCGGCGCCGTTCTTGGGCAGGAGCGAGAGAGAGAGAGAGATGAAGTGGGGAAAAGAGATGAATGGGTATGGGGGAGTTGGAACTACCCCTGCCCCGCTCTTAACCCCCACCCGCTCGCGACGGCACGGTAGTACCATGGGTCCTCGCGGTAGTACCGCCCGGGCGGAAGTACTGCTCGTGGGGCGG
The DNA here is from genome assembly GCF_018294505.1 of Triticum aestivum. Taxonomy (NCBI): domain Eukaryota; kingdom Viridiplantae; phylum Streptophyta; class Magnoliopsida; order Poales; family Poaceae; genus Triticum; species Triticum aestivum. The sequence goes on from NC_057808.1 coordinate 277,138,184, forward strand.
TAGTACCGCTCTTCCAGCGGCAGTAAAAAATTACTGCCGCAATGGAAGCGGTAATACCGTGCCTGGGATGCAGCTGTGCACGGACAGGGCAACCCATCTTCAGCGGTAGTACCGTGGCTTGCCACGGTAGTACCGTAAACCCAAGAAAGTGCAAGTTTCGACAAGAATAGAAGAACACAACCTTTGCAATGCAACCTTCAAGCAACCGGACACGCAAAAGAGCACACACACACGAGGCAACTCAAAAACAAGCACGACTCAAAGGAAAGGCAAAAGACAACAAGGACCAAACACGAAACACAACCTCTCCAAAGGGAGCACGGTGGCCAGAGCCACCTATGTTTGAGTCAATTGGTATGGCACCGCGAAGAATTATCCTTGGGCCCATGAGCAAAACTCGTCTTTGAAGCACAAGTCCCCAAAAAAGGCTAATGTGAAAGAGTTGATCAATTTATGCATAATGGGGGGAGGGAGAGTTCATTGCGAGAACACCACTCCCCCTATGTCCATGCCTACACCTAAACAAGACATCAAGATGAGTATGGTGGGGTGTGCAAGGGTTCAAGCAACATTGCTCGAATCAATGATATTTAGCTCATGACTTAACTCACAAAATCTTGCTTCATCCAAGGGCTTCGTGAAGATATCTGCAAGGTTGTCATGAGTGTTGACATAGTTGAGCTCGATCTCCCCTCGCCTAATGTGATCCCGGATGAAGTGATATCGAATCTCAATATGCTTCGTCTTGAAGTGTTGCACGGGGTTGAGAGAGATCTTGATGGCACTTTCATTGTCACACCAAAGAGGCACTTTGTCACAAATGACACCGTAATCCTTTAAAGTTTGCCTCATCCAAAGAAGTTGAGCACAACAACTACCGGCGACCACGTACTCCGCTTCGGTGGACGAGAGAGACACACAACTTTGTTTCTTAGAAGACCAACTCACCAAGGAGTAACCAAGAAATTGGCACCCTCCGAAAGTTGACTTCCTATCCACTTTGTCTCCTGCTCAATCCGAGTCCAAAAATCCCACAAGCTTGAAGTTAGCTCCTCTTGGGTACCATAAGCCAAAGTTTGGGGTATGAGCCAAATATTGAAAGATTCTCTTGATCGCCACATAGTGGCTTTCCTTAGGTGCGTCTTGAAGCCGTGCACAAATTCCCACACTCAACATGATATCCGGTCTAGATGCACAAAGGTAAAGCAAGGAGCCAATCATGGAGCGATATACCTTTTGATCCACCGCTTTACTATTGGGATCTATGTCAAGTTGGCATTTGACGGGCATTGGAGTGGAAGCCGGCTTGACATCACTTAGCTTGAATCTATTGAGCATGTCTTGAGTGTATTTGGCTTGGTTGATGAAGGTTCCTTCTCTTCATTGCTTGATTTCGAACCCAAGAAAGAACTTCAACTCTCCCATCATGGACATCTTGAACTTCGAGGTCATGAGAGCGGCAAATTCCTCATTGAAAGCTTTGTTAGGGGAACTGTCGTGGAATTAACACGTCAGATGTCCTGGGTGTAAGGACTTAGTCGTGAGGCCAGCGCATCTATGTAGTAGCTTGAGAGGGGTTGATTGGGATGAGAGACGCAGGGCGGATCAACGCACAAGACAAAGGTTTAGACAGCTTCGGACCCCGGGAAACATCATCCGGTAACAACCCTACATGCTGTTTGAGGCTAGGTCTCATTATGATCACGGGAGAGTCGCCGGCTCCGGCTCTCGGTGTTTAGCCCTAGAGATTATTTCTTGTTGCCTGTCCCTCTTTGGGGAGCCCTGCCCCTCCTTATATAAGTTAGAGGGACGGGTTACATGTGGAGTCCTAGTAGGACTAGGACTAGTCTATCTTCTCTTACAAGTTAATTACAAGTCCGGGTCTTGCTCCCTTGTAAAGGAAATATTCGTCATCCCTTTCTTCTTAAGCCGGCCCACCATCACATGAGCCGGCCATCTGGGCCTTGGGCCTAGTCTTCTATCTGACCCGCCGTCGGGGTCATCCGTGAGTCGTCAGGCTCGTGAGTCGTCTGACAGTGAGCCGCCAGACCCGTGAGTCGCCAGTCCTCCGGCGGGTCACGGTGAAGCGCCAAGTCCGGCCGGGTCATACCGCGAGGTATATCCCCGACATTAGCCCCCAGTTTAATTTGGATTTATCCATGTTAAACTAATCTGCAATATAAACACAAGAACAAATTTGACAGGTTGTGTTCCGGGTTAAATATTCTTGGTAGCCGGCACTTGATCATCCTTAAGTCCTTGTCATCTTCCTTCTTGATATGTATCCATAATCTCATAGAAAATCTCTTTAGCAGATATGTTCAAATTTTGCCAATGCAAAAAATCCAGATACTTCCTTTGAAAATCCGGGTCAACAGGCCAGCTTCAGAGTCAATTTGCTGACATTGATCTCTTGTTGAGAAATATTGTAAGAGATAATCCACTTGAGTCGGCTTTCAAAGCGCCGGCTTAAAAAATATTGGTCTTGAAATACTCATCCGATATTCAGCCGGTTTAAAGATGTAAAACTAGCCGGATTATGAGTACCAAAATTGTCGGGTTATAAAAGCTGATACTTCCGGGTCATGATTGTTGCCAACGCCAGTTCATGATTATTGATGACGCCGGGTTGTAGACACAGGGTCATAATGATTGGTGACGCCGGGTCAATCTGGTTTGCTCAAAACAAAGAATTTGAAAATATTTCTCCCTTATATCCATATTACCTGTAGCCCCCAAGGGCCGGTTTAATCAGCATGAATAAGCCGGGACTTATCACCATGGCTTTAAATAAAATCCAGTTGTGTAGCCCCCATGAGTCGGCTATAGTCATAGTAGTGTAGCCGGGTCATCCTAGAATTGTCTTGAATTGTTGCCAGGAGCAATTGGTAGCCCCCAAGGGCCGGCTCATTTAGAATGTGATGAGTCGGGTCTTCAATGAAGTGAGCAAAAAATGACTTTGCATTAGCCCCCAAGTGCCATGGTGCCTGCTGGCAGTGACATGGGACTTGCATATTTGATGTAATCTCAACTTGAATAATGTAGCCCCCAAGTGCCGGGTTGTAAGCCTGCAGCGACTCGGGACTATTCCTTTCATTGTAGAATAAATCATATCCATTGATAAAATAATAGCCATTGTGCCAAAGCGACTTTGAAAACCTCAGTCATAATATTAGTTAATGATAACCATAATAAAAATCCAGCCATGCTGGCTATTAAACATTTGAATAACCCGGTTTGAAACCTCAGTCATTCAATATCATAGTGAAAATCCAGCCAAGTTTGGCTATTTAAAGATTCAAATACCTTATCTGTTGATAAGTAAATCCGGAGTTTAAATACCCGGCGACTCTTGGCCGATGGCGATTTATTACGCCTCCATTGTAAGCCGGAAATTTTATAACCCGGCAGCTTATAGCCTTTGAGAAAACCAAGAATTGACAACCCTTTTGAGACACCAATTTCAATCTTTGATGATGGGCTTGAACTTAACCATTTATGTAAGTCATAGCCATGTAAATCCTGCACAGAGTTTAAACAACATATGCCCTGGCGACTTAACGTTAAAAGCCAGGGCGGGTAACCACCCAAATGTAATCTTATCCTGCACACAAATAGATCACAAGATCCCTTGGCGGTTTACCGCAGGGCGGGTCATAATATCTCACATATAACCACTGTGATATTGATTTTGTACTGCCGGTTTATATGACCTGTGCAGTAAGGGCGATAACCCAATACTTAGAAGCCAATGCTTCCACATAGATGATGATTGTCATAAGCTGGCAATTTACCATTGAAAATCAAGCCGGGTTAAATAACAACCACTCATATACACTTTATATGTGAAAAAGAGCTTCAAATAAAATCCAAAAATTGTTTGCAAAAAGAGACTTCAAAATTTTTGAGGCTTCTGATTCGAATACGATCAGAAAACCGTCCCAAAGGGGTTAAGCTAAGATTCGAATACGATCATATAGCCCCCAGTGGCTTTGGCGTTGCCGATCAAGAGGGTACCGACAGCTATGTTCTCTTTGATTCGAATATGACCTATGTTTGAACAGGAAGCCCCCAAATGACCTTGAGAGTTGCTTAACGACGCTAATTCGAATACGATCCACGTCGGTTCCCAAAGGGGGTTGAGCTATGGTTCAAATATGACCAAGAAACTCCCCAATGAGCTCGGCAGTGTGCCGATCAAAAGGGTATCGACAGCTATGTTCTCTTTGGTTCGAATACGACCTATGTTTGAACAGGAAGCCCCCTAGTGATCATGAGAATATTTAACGACTCTGATTCGAATACGATCAGGGTCACACCAAAAGGGTTAAGCTAAATTCAAATACAATCAGCTCCCAATGGTCATTAAAGCAGGGTACCTATATTTGAGTTGTGCTTTGTAACAGACTCTCTTTGGTCCCTTTAATTTTTCCTGAGAACTCGAACTTTGCGAGAGATAACCTCTTTTTGAACCGGAAATTTGTAAACCGGATATTAAGAGCTTCAAAGCTTTATAAGATATAAATTTACCTTGAGCCGGACGTTTGAACCGGATTTGAGAGCTTCAAAACTTTGCGGGAGAAAGATATCTCTTGAACTGGATTTTAAACCGGAATCTTTATTTGAACCGGCAATTTTCTGACGGCCTTTAAAGTTTCATCAATATGGTAGCAGTCTCCGAAACCGGGTTATCATTCCCTCCAACGACCCGGGGTTCCCGAGTCATGTCACTGTAGCCCCCGAGTCTCAAGATGACTCGAGGAGTTGGCTTGAGATTCTCCATATTTACCCGTGATATAAACCGGCATAACTTGTATATCATTGGTGTTGATAACACGATGTGAACCCACAGAAGGTTGAAGCGACTGCGGCGGGTTATAAATGATCCCATATGAGCCGTGTCAACAACTCGGCCAATGGCTCCTTCCAACTGGTTGTTCGAAGTTAACCAAACTGTAGTGGCGGCGACTCGTACGCCTGCTCATTGAACCATCTAGTGCAGACGACGGCTGATAATATATGATAATTTGCCTCCAGTTTGTTGGAAGAAAACCGGGCTTCCCAAGTAGTGACTTGCTCATAATCAATAAACAACTCATCCAGACAAGTGTGGCCTGGTGTGTTGATGTAGATCAGGCCGCGAGAGACGGGCGGTAAGGACGACCGTAACATCAGAGGCGGCACAGACAGATCAGTCTGCTGTGGCATTGTAAACCGGTGCGGATGGGTGAGTTGTCCTCCTTGTTGTAAGCCGGCGTGGTCGCGAGAGACGGCCACGGCGTGGTAAGCCGGCGCGGTCGCGAGAGACGGCCACGGCGTTGTAAGCCGGTGCGAGGGTCCGTTGAATAACGAAGACCACCTGTGTCAAAAGATGTTGGCGTGCCTCCATCTCCAAAGTATAATATCACTTTTTGTCATAAATAATTGCCCTGTATAAGCAATATTGCAGACCAAGGCAAAGATAAACTATTCTTTGACAAAAATAATATGTGCTAAAAATATATTTTAGATGGATATAACCTGATGTGTTTAGGCCGAAAATAATCCGCCATGAAGTTGATGATCACTAGGTGAAACTGGAATCCTTCACGGGTGAATCGGCCGCGGGAGCAAACAGATAAACCGGCCATGTTGTTTGAGGCAGTATGGACGCGGGCGAGTCGCTACCGCTCTTGCCGTGACCAAATGTTCTGCATAAATGATATCATAAACCGGAGTAGTTGTTCTAAAAAAAAAGTTGATACGTGCTATTTAAAATAATCTGGACAGATATCACCTGATGTATTTGGACCTTATGATTCTCATCAGTGTCCGTTAGCCGACCCGGCACGTTGAATAGGCCGGCCGCAGGGCGGACAGAAAAACGACCGCAACATCAGGCATCACAGACACATGAGTCGGCCGAAGTGTTGTAAGCCGGCGCAGACGAGCAAGTTGTCCTCCGCGTTATAAACTGGTGCGGACGCGTGAACCGCCACGAGGGCAGATGAGCCGGCCACGGCGTTGTAAGTCAGCGTGATCAGGTGAGGCAATTGCAGGCACGGTCCCGGTGAGACAAAGTAGCCTGGGCCGCAGAGGCGGCGTCTTGCGCACGTCCATTGAGTAATTTGACGTAGTGCGGATGTAGACGCGACCTCCAATGACAGCACGCGAGGATCGGATCATACTCTGGCCATGAGTTAATTGACCTGATATATTAAAGGGTAGCCACAACAACGAACACAGGGAACTGTAGTAGCAACTTTCCGCTAGCAGATCAACCAGAGGCGGCTCGGACAAGGGCACGAGCCGGGCGGTGGCTCGGACGGCCGCAATAGAGGAGGACGCGACGGCAAATTGCAGTGGCGCTGTAGCCAAGCTTCAGGACTTTTTTTTGTCAGTCGTCCAATCAGCTCTCCACCTTTCCTTTCTTTAGGCGGCAATCAACAGGAGAGCATGCCTGGGGGCAGCGGCTCCGAGGCAAAACCATGTATGGGAAACTCGAGGCGCAGTAGCCTAGAGGCGACGGCGACTCGCAGTGGACACCAAGACGGAGGTGGTTGAACAGGCGAGCCGGCTGGCGGCAACCGCGAAGCAGGGCCACGGCCGCGGAGGTGTTCGAGCCGTGCGGACGCAGGCGCACGGGCCACAGCCGTGGAGAGCGACGGTTGACTTTCCAGCCAGCGAACCCTGGGGGCAGAGCAGCTGATTTTGGCCTCGTGTGATTAGTACACGATCCCATGTGAGTACAGTTCTTCATCCCAAACCTAGGAATCTGTGCGAAGTCACTTTTCCTATGTGGTATAGAAATAATAACTGATGGGTGCTTTCCACTTGATCTGGTGATAGCTACTTTTTGCCCTCACGCGGATTTTGAACATGGACGGCCTAAAGCACAACAGATGCCTGGCCTCGTCCGAGTAGGAGTCGCTCTCCACCGTACTTGAATCAGTAACAAAGAACTTGTCGGATCACTAGGCCGTGTTGGCGAGTCAATTGTTGACTATGCGTCGTTTAGTCCAGTTTTAGTCCAGTTTTCCCACGCAAGTTGACTTGCCTTCGGTGATTGCGGTACAAATCTGTCTCGGGACCTGCTTTCGCCAGCTACAACTTGATGGCAGCGGCTCGCGATTTAACTGTAGATGCTTTGCCGGACAAACCACTGCTGCCCTGGCGATTTGTTTTTTTAACCTTGTTGGTCCAGGCTTCTAGCAGCAGAACCCCCGAAACCGATCTGGCTCCTGATCAGCAGATTGCTAGGTCACCTATGGCGGCGCACACATGCAACCCTAATCTCCTTCGAACTTAAATCTCATATCCCCAACTTTCAAAACTAACCAACAGAATTAGGAAAGCACCCGGCGGAGGAATTTCTGAAGAGCTTGGCAACTGTTCTGGCCCGGGTTATCTTGCGTGATTGTTCTGTGCCCACTTTTCTTCATCTGGAAAATAACGAGCTTCTTGATCCCTTTAGAAAGATCCCTCCAAGAACTCAACACCACCGTGCGCGGGCCCCACGGTGGGCGCCAACTGTCGTGGAATTAACACGTCAGATGTCCTAGGTGTAAGGACTTAGTCGTGAGGCCAGCGCATCTATGTAGTAGCTTGAGAGGGGTTGATTGGGATGAGAGACGCAGGGCGGATCAACGCACAAGACAAAGGTTTAGACAGCTTCGGGCCCCGGGAAACATCATCCGGTAACAACCCTACATGCTTTTTGAGGCTAGGTCTCATTATGATCACGGGAGAGTCGCCGGCTCTGGCTCTCGGTGTTTAGCCCTAGAGATTATTTCTTGTTGCCTGTCCCTCTTTGGGGAGCCCTGCCCCTCCTTATATAAGTTAGAGGGGCGGGTTACATGTGGAGTCCTAGTAGGACTAGGACTAGTCTATCTTCTCTTACAAGTTAATTACAAGTCCGGGTCTTGCTCCCTTGTAAAGGAAATATTCGTCATCCCTTTCTTCTTAAGCCGGCCCACCATCACATGAGCCGGCCATCTGGGCCTTGGGCCTAGTCTTCTATCTGACCCGCCGTCGGGGTCATCCGTGAGTCATCAGGCTCGTGAGTCGTCTGACAGTGAGCCGCCAGACCCGTGAGTCGCCAGTCCTCCGGCGGGTCACGGTGAAGCGCCAAGTCCGGCCGGGTCATACTTCCGGCCGGGTCATACCGCGGGGTATATCCCCGACAGGAACCAAAGATAATGTCATCAACATATAGTTGGCATACAAACAACTCCCCTTTGACCTTCTTAGTAAAAAGAGTGGGGTCGATTTTCCCAATTTCAATCCCACGATCTTGCAACAACACGGTAAGGTGCTCATACCACGCACATGGGGCTTGTTTAAGGCCATAGAGTGCCTTATCGAGTTGGTACACATGATTGGGGAACTCGGGATCCTCAAACCCTAGGGGTTGTTTGACTTATACCAACTCATTAATAGGACCATTAAGAAAAGCACTCTTCACATCCATTTGTTGCAACTTGAATTTATGATGAGAAGCATAAGCAATCAACAAACGAATAGATTCAAGGCGAGCAACGGGAGCAAAGGTTTCACCGTAGTCGATATCCTCGACTTGGGAGTAGCCTTGTGCTACCAAACGATCCTTGTTGCGAACGATAATTCCATCAGCATCTTGCTTGTTCTTGAATATCCACTTTCTTCCAATGACATTATGGTTCCCCGTTGGCCTTGGCACCAATCTCCACACCTTGTTATGCTCGAAGTTGTTGAGTTCTTCATGCATGGCATTGAGCCAATCTGGATCCTCGAGCGCCTCATAGACCTTTTGGGGTTCAACACAAGAGACAAACGCGTGACGTTCACAATAGTTTGCTAACTGTCTACGAGTGCTTACCCCCTTTCTTAAGATTCAAAGCACATTCTTCATGAGATGATCTTTGGTAGTGAGCTTGGAGGCAATCTTGGCGGCACGACGCTCCAATTCCTCCTCAAGAGAGAGTTGAGGAGCGGTAACTTGATCATCTTGAGTGTCGTCTTGAGCTTGCTCTTGATCTAGAACTTGCTCGGTGGAGAGAACTTGACCTTGGGCATCACTTGGTGGTTCACCACCATCTTGAGGTTGATCTTGCCCTTGATCTTGTTCATTGGGTTGAGGGCCTTCACTTTGTTCTTCGGAAGCATGTGGATCTTGGGTTGGTAATGGTTCCACACGAGTGGAACATTGTCCTTCTCCTTCGGCCACAAGGGGTTCCTCAATGGGTAGGATATGACCAACACCCATTCTTCTTATGGCTTGGGGAGGAATTTCGTCACCTACATCACAATTACCACTTTGCTCCACTTGGGATCCGTTATTCTCATCAAACTCCACGTTACACGTCTCTTCAATGAGTCCGGTGGACTTGTTGAGGACACCGTAAGCATGAGAGTTTGTAGCATAACCAACAAATATGCCCTCATGAGCTCTAGCCTCAAATTTAGACAAACGAACACCTTTCTTGAGAATGAAACACTTACACCCGAACACCCGGAAGTACTTGAGGTTGGGCTTGTTGCCGATAAGTATCTCATAAGGAGTCTTGTTCAAGCCTTTGTGGAGATAGAGCCGATTGGATGCATGACAAGCGGTGTTGATGGCTTCGGCACAAAAGTTGTATGGAGACTTGAACTCCGCCATCATGGTCCTTGCCGCATCCATCAATGTTCGGTTCTTCCTATCTGCTACACCATTTTGTTGAGGGGTGTAAGGTGCGGAATATTGATGCTTGATCCCCTCATCACTAAGAAACTCATCCATGGTGTAGTTCTTGAACTCGGGGCCGTTGTCACTTCTTATCGTCAAGATCTTTGCATTGTGTTGGCGTTGAGCTTCATTTGCAAAGTCGATGACGGTTTGTTGGGTCTCACTCTTCCTCTTGAAGAAATATACCCATGTGTATCTTGAATAATCATCCACAATCACCAAGCAATACTTTCTACCCCCAAGACTATCAAAGGATGGGGGTCCAAAGAGATCCAAGTGAAGTAGCTCCAAGGGCCTCTTCGAGCAGATGATAGTCGTGGGAGGGTGAGCCGACTCATGTAGCTTTCCTTCTATACAAGCACTGCAAGCACGATCTTTGGCAAAGCTAACATTTGTTAGTCCATGGACATGGTCCCCCTTGAGAAGACTTTGCAAAGATCTCATATTGACATGGGCCAAACGGCAATGCCAAAGCCCTCCCACGTCAACTTTAGCCATTAGGCATGTCGCGGTCTTAGTGGGTCGCTCCAAAAAGTTAATCACATAAAGACCATTATCGACATGCCCAACAAAGGCTACTATAAGAGTTTTGCTCCACAAGAGGGCCACAGTATCAATGTCAAAGAAGGTGGCAAAGCCCATGAGTGCAAGTTGACGAACAGAAAGTAAATTGTATGCAAGGGACTCAACAAGCATGACTTTCTCGATCGTGAGATCATGAGAAATGACAACCTTGCCAAGACCCAATACCTTAGAAGACAAGGCATCACCCCACTCGACATTGGTGGGCATAGATGAAATCTTGTGCACGTCCAACACGAAGTCCTTGCTTCCGGTCATATGATTTGTCGCTCCACTATCGAGCAACCATGATCCCCCACCGGAAGCAAACACCTACAAGAGATCAATGCTTGGTTTTAGGTACCCATTTTGTAATGGGTCCTTTGATGTTAGTAACAAGGGTCTTAGGAACCCAAATAGACCATTCAATGTACTCATAAGGAGAACCAACAAATTTAGCATAAACATGCCCATCACTAGCATAGCACGGCATAACACATAAGAAGGGTTAAAGTCGCCGGCTTTGTTGGAAGGGGTGGCATTGCCCTTCTTGCCACCACCACCCTTATCATTGTTCTTCTTATCCTTAGAAGCACCCTCTCCCTCCTTCACATAAGTTTGCTTGAGAGGAGGAGGTCGTTTGGCCTTGTCATTCTTCTTCTTGTTCTTGGACTTGGGTGCAAACCCAATTCCCTCCTTGCCCACAACTTCCTTTTGATTGCTCAAAAGGTCGTTGAGGTTCTGTAACGCCCACGATGCGGCTATATCTCCCACGTGTCAAGGCACGACTTAGAGGCATAACCGCATTGTAGGTATTGTCGCAAGAAGGGTCATCTTCACACAATCCCATGTAATGAACAAGAATGGGATAACGAGAGTTGGCTTACAATCGCCACTTCACACAATACATAAATTAATTCATACATCATCCAAAATCCACACATAGACCGACTACGGTCAAAACCAAATGAAAATAAGATAACCCCAAATGCTAGATCCCCGATCGTCCCAACTGGGCTCCACTACTGGTCATCATGAAACGAAGCATAGTAACGACCACGTTCCTCGTCGAACTCCCACTTGAGCTCGGTTGCGTCACCTACACTGGTATCGTCGGCACCTGCAACTATTTTGGTAGAATCTGTGAGTCATGAGGACTCAGCAATCTCACACCCGCGAGATCAAGACTATTTAAGCTTATAGGAAAGGATGGTGTAATGAGGTGGAGCTGCAGCAAGCACTAAGCATATATGGTGGCTAACATACGCAAATGAGAGCGAGAAGAGAAGCAACGCAACGGCCGCGAAGCTAGAAATGATCAAGAAGTGATCCTGAAACTACTCACGTTCATGCATAACTCAAACCGTGTTCACTTTCCGGACTCCACCGAGAAGAGACCATCACAGCTACACACACGGTTGATGTATTTTAATTAAGTCAAGTGTCAAGTTCTCTACAACCGGACATTAACAAATTCCCATCTGCCTCATAACCGCGGGGACGACTTTCGAAAGATAATACCCTGCAGGGGTGTCCCAACTTAGCCCATTATAAGCTCTCACGGTCAACGAAGGATAAACCTTCTCCCGGGAAGACCTGATCAGTCTCGGAATCCCGGTTTACAAGACATTTCGACAATGGTAAAACAAGACCAGCAAAGCCGCCCGAATGTGCTGACAAATCCCGATAGGAGCTACACATATCTCGTTCTCAGGGCACACCGGATTGTCCAAGCTTCCGATAGGCGAGCCCAGAGTTGCCCCTGGTGGCCACCGGTGACTGACAGGTTGGACCAACACTCAGAGGAGCACTGGCCCGGGGGTTTAAAATAAAGATGACCCTCGGGCTCGCGAAAACCCGAGGGAAGAAGGCTTAGGTGGCAAATGGTAAAACCAAGGTCGGGCCTTGCTGGAGGAGTTTTATTCAAGGCGAACTGTCAAGGGGGTCCCATAAATCACCCAACCGCGTAAGGAACGCAAACTCAAGGAACATAATACCGGTATGACGGAAACTAGGGCGGCAAGAGTGGAACAAAACACCAGGCATAAGGCCGAGCCTTCCACCCTTTACCAAATATATAGATGCATTAATTAAATAAGAGATATTGTGATATTCCAAAATATCCATGTTCCAACATGGAACCAACTTCAACTTCACATGCAACTAGCAACGCTATAAGAAGGGCTGAGCAAAAGCGATAACTTAGCCAAACAACGGTTTGCTAGGAAAGGATGGTTAGAGGCTTGACATGGCAATATGGGAGGCATGATATAGCAAGTGGTAGGTAGCGCAGCATAGCAATAGAACGAACAACCAGCAAAGCAAAGATAGAAGTGATTTCGAGGGTATGGTCATCTTGCCTGCAAGGTTCTCAGAGTTGTCGAAAGCTTGATCCTCGTAAGCGTACTCAACAGGTTCCTCATTCACGAACTCGTCTCCCGGCTCTACCCACAGCAAGAACAGAAGCAATGGAACCACAATCAATCACGGGAAATGCACAAGCAACATGATGCAATACATGCATGATATGCGAGATGTGATATGCGACGCATATGCGTGCTCTGGAAGAAAAAGGATAAACAAGGCAGCAACTTGGCAAACCAAGTATGCCACTAGAAAGATGAGATGATTTCGGTCGAAATTGATATAAAGATCACCGGAAACGGATGCACGGTTTGCAAATGGCAAGCAAAACAAGAATGACACGATTCTGTGATTAACAGCATGATAGCACTTAGAATACACCAAGTAACTATGCTACAGCAACCCAACATAGCAATAAATCATATGGCAGTGATCTACAGGAGATTCTTGACAAAAGATGAACATTGAGCTACGGCTAGATCACACCATAACAAGTTCAAAAATGCATCGCAATAGTGCAAATGATATCAGCTTCACAGACTTATCATAGCAAAAAAAGGCATGGCATGAATCTACTGAACATGGCTGAAACAGCATCAGGTAGGAATGTTCAGAGCAAGCAATCAGCATGCTACAGGAACCTATCATATCAAAAAAAGGCATGGCATGAATCTACTAAATGCATAAAACAAAAGTCCCTTACTGACCATGAGCCAAAAAGGATCAGAAGATATGATGGCGCCCATGTAAACATAGGAAGTTTCGTTAACAGGTTCCAGACTTAGCGGAAACAGAGCATGACATTAACAGAATTATGAAGGCATCTTTGTGAGCTCGATTCACTCATCAGAAGGCAATGCATGACAAAACAAGCCTACCTATAGCAAGATGGCATATTTATGAAGCTAACCATGGCAAGAGCAAGTTTATAGCATGTATGGATCAACTACAACAACCTTGGCAAAATTGAATATCATGTTAACATTCTGCCAGGAACATTTTATAGCAAAAGTAGAGCAAGATTGACACATGCTATGGCACTCCATAATTGCAAACAGGGGCATGGATGGATAGATCACAATTATATCTACAAAACATCCTTACTGAACATGCCCAAAAGAAGCATGGATCTCACCGTAGACATATTGATACATGGCAACAAAATAACAGCCGTAAAAGACAGCAAAATCATGTCCCTGAAAACAGAAACATCACGAAGCCTAGTTTGCATGCTTGTGCTAGTCACCACATAGATCACAAAAATACATGGCATACACCCCTGTAAAGATGGCATGGCATAGATCAAAACACCTGTAGAGCTCATGCCCATAATATGCACACATCAAATGCAACAAAAATAACAAAACATCAAGTTCTGATAAGTAACAGCAGTAAACATCATATAGCACTCTTGCACCAGAGATTTGGGCATCAAGATGAACTCATACGAGCATGGAACAATGGAAAAAAATGAAGAGCATCTTGTGGTGAACATTTCGATATATCATGCACGCAAAACGGGGTAGTATGCAATGAGATATGCCATGATGAACAAAGCAACATAAAGTGATAGAAGAAAAGACTTGGAGGAAATTCGGGGTCAACCTTATTTGGATCTGGATCTTGGGCAGGCACGGATGTCGAGGTTCACCGGAGTAGCCGCCGGAGTTGGAGAGGGAGAGGACGGCCGGAGGTCGGGGCGAGGCCGGCGACGACCGTGGGCGCGGAAGGTGCTCGGGGCGCGGGAGGCGGCGGATCGCGGAGGGAGGCGGGGCGGCGCGGGTCC